>NW_026609032.1:213749-411249 GCF_029499605.1 Hyla sarda | reverse complement strand
GTTGTCTCCTCTTCCCCTCCAGCTGATCCAGTTGTCTCCTCTTCCCCTCCAGCTGATCCGGTTGTCTCCTCTTCCCCTTCAGCTGATCCAGTTGTCTCCTCTTCCCCTCCAGCTGATCCAGTTGTCTCCTCTTCCCCTCCAGCTGATCCAGTTGTCTCCTCTGTTCCCCTCCAGCTGATCAGTTGTCTCCTCTGTTCCCCCTCCAGCTGATCCAGTTGTCTCCTCTTCCCCTCCAGCTGATCCAGTTGTCTCCTCTTCCCCTCCAGCTGATCCAGTTGTCTCCTCTTCCCCTCCAGCTGATCCAGTTGTCTCCTCTTCTCCTCCGGCTGATCCAGTTGTCTCCTCTTCCTCCTCCAGCTGATCCAGTTGTCTCCTCTTCCCCTCCAGCTGATCCAGTTGTCTCCTCTTCCCCTCCAGCTGATCCAGTTGTCTCCTCTTCCCCTCCAGCTGATCCGGTTGTCTCCTCTTCCCCTCAGCTGATCCGGTTGTCTCCTCTTCCCCTTTCAGCTGATCCGGTTGTCTCCTCTTCCTCCTCCGGCTGATCCAGTTGTCTCCTCTTCCTCCTCCAGCTGATCCAGTTGTCTCCTCTTCCCTCCCAGCTGATCCAGTTGTCTCCTCTTCCCCTCCAGCTGATCCAGTTGTCTCCTCTTCCCCTCCAGCTGATCCAGTTGTCTCCTCTTCCCCTCCAGCTGATCCAGTTGTCGCCTCTCTTCCCTCCAGCTGATCCGGTTGTCTCCTCTTCCCCTCCAGCTGATCCGGTTGTCTCCGTCTTCCCCTCCAGCTGATCCGGTTGTCTCCTCTCTTCCCCTCCAGCTGATCGGTTGTCGCCTCTCTTCCCCTCCAGCTGATCCGGTTGTCGCCTCTCTTCCCCTCCAGCTGATCCGGTTGTCGCCTCTTCTTCCCCTCCAGCTGATCCGGTTGTCGCCTCTTCTTCCCCTCCAGCTGATCCGGTTTGTCGCCTCTTCTTCCCCTCCAGGCTGATCCGGTTGTCGCCTCTTCTTCCCCTCCAGCTGATCCGGTTGTCGCCTCTTCTTCCCCTCCAGCTGATCCGGTTGTCGCCTCTTCTTCCCCTCCAGCTGATCCGGTTGTCGCCTCTTCTTCCCCTCCAGCTGATCCGGTTGTCTCCTCTTCTTCCCCTCCAGCTGATCCGGTTGTCTCCTCTTCTTCCCCTCCAGCTGATCCGGTTGTCTCCTCTTCTTCCCCTCCAGCTGATCCGGTTGTCTCCTCTTCTTCCCCTCCAGCTGATCCGGTTGTCTCCTCTTCTTCCCCTCCAGCTGATCCGGTTGTCTCCTCTTCTTCCCCTCCAGCTGATCCGGTTGTCTCCTCTTCTTCCCCTCCAGCTGATCCGGTTGTCTCCTCTTCTTCCCCTCCAGCTGATCCGGTTGTCTCCTCTTCTTCCCTCCAGCTGATCCGGTTGTCTCCTCTTCTTCCCCTCCAGCTGATCCGGTTGTCTCCTCTTCTTCCCCTCCAGCTGATCCGGTTGTCTCCTCTTCTTCCCCTCCAGCTGATCCGGTTGTCTCCTCTTCTTCCCCTCCAGCTGATCCGGTTGTCTCCTCTTCTTCCCCTCCAGCTGATCCGGTTGTCTCCTCTTCTTCCCCTCCAGCTGATCCGGTTGTCTCCTCTTCTTCCCCTCCAGCTGATCCGGTTGTCTCCTCTTCTTCCCCTCCAGCTGATCCGGTTGTCTCCTCTTCTTCCCCTCCAGCTGATCCGGTTGTCTCCTCTTCTTCCCCTCCAGCTGATCCGGTTGTCTCCTCTTCTTCCCCTCCAGCTGATCCGGTTGTCTCCTCTTCTTCCCCTCCAGCTGATCCGGTCGTCTCCTCTTCTTCCCCTCCAGCTGATCCGGTCGTCTCCTCTTCTTCCCCTCCAGCTGATCCGGTCGTCTCCTCTTCTTCCCCTCCAGCTGATCCGGTCGTCTCCTCTTCTTCCCCTCCAGCTGATCCGGTCGTCTCCTCTTCTTCCCCTCCAGCTGATCCGGTCGTCTCCTCTTCTTCCCCTCCAGCTGATCCGGTCGTCTCCTCTTCTTCCCCTCCAGCTGATCCGGTCGTCTCCTCTTCTTCCCCTCCAGCTGATCCGGTCGTCTCCTCTTCTTCCCCTCCAGCTGATCCGGTTGTCTCCTCTTCTTCCCCTCCAGCTGATCCGGTTGTCTCCTCTTCCCCTGAATGACCCCAAGGATGGAGAAGGACAGGAATGAGATGACTAAGAGAATATTACACTTCACCTTGGAGATCCTCCACCTGCTGACCGGAGAGGTGAGGGTGACCCATCTACATTTCCACCATTGTTGTCCCCATCTTTGGCCCCACTCTATGTTCTGGATGTCTCTTTGTTGGTGAGGTCTCCAGAACTGACCCCAGTATTCCAGATGTGCTCACTAGAGCTCTATACAGGGGGCAAAATCTCCTCTTTGTAGTGGGGGAGGAATACTGGGGTCAGTCCCCTCATTGTCTCTCTCCATACACAGGATTACACCATAGTGAAGAAGACATCGGGGGAGTGTGTGGCCCCCAGCAGCCATCTCCATGAGTCAGGAGGACAGAGCAGGGCCCGGGGCCCCATCACAGAGCCTCCACCTCACTCACTGATACATGAGGAGAAGATCCTAGAACTCATCCACAGGATCACTGAGCTGCTTACTAGAGAGGTGACCCTGCTGGGACATTATACAGTAATGGAGGGTCTGGTGATGACTGGAGAGGTGACACTGCTGGGGACATTATACAGTAATGGAGGGGTCTGGTGATGACTGGAGAGGTGACACTGCTGGGACATTATGCAGTAATGGAGGGGTCTGGTGGTTAGAGAGGTGACCCTGCTGGGACATTATACAGTAATGGAGGGGTCTGGTGGTGATTAGAGAGGTGACACTGCTGGACATTATACAGTAATGGAGGGGTCTGGTGATGACTGGAGAGGTGACACTGCTGGACATTATACAGTAATGGAGGGGTCTGGTGATGACTGGAGAGGTGACACTGCTGGACATTATACAGTAATGGAGGGGTCTGGTGATGACTGGAGAGGTGACACTGCTGGGACATTATACAGTAATGGAGGGGTCTGGTGATGATTAGAGAGGTGACACTGCTGGACATTATACAGTAATGGAGGGGTCTGGTGATGAGAGGTGACACTGCTGGGACATTATACAGTAATGGAGGGGTCTGGTGATGATTAGAGAGGTGACACTGCTGGACATTATACAGTAATGGAGGGGTCTGGTGATGATTAGAGAGGTGACACTGCTGGGACATGTAATGGAGGGGTCTGGTGATGACTGGAGAGGTGACACTGCTGGGATATTATACAGTAATGGAGGGGTCTGGTGATGATTAGAGAGGTGACACTGCTGGACATTATACAGTAATGGAGGGGTCTGGTGATAATTAGAGAGGTGACACTGCTGGGACATTATACAGTAATGGAGGGGTCTGATGATTAGAGAGGTGACCCTGCTGGGACATTATACAGTAATGGAGAGGTCTCGTGATGATTAGAGAGGTGACACTGCTGGGACATTATACTTATACGGTAATGGAGGGGTCTGGTGATGACTGGAGAGGTGACACTGCTGGGACATTATACAGTAATGGAGGGGTCTGGTGATGATTAGAGAGGTGACACTGCTGGGACATTATACAGTAATGGAGGGGTCTGGTGATGATTAGAGAGGTGACACTGCTGGGACATGTAATGGAGGGGTCTGGTGATGATTAGAGAGGTGACATTGCTGGGACATTATACAGTAATGGAGGGGTCTGGTGATGATTAGAGAGGTGACCCTGCTGGGACATGTAATGGAGGGGTCTGGTGATGACGGTATCATTGTGTGTCAGGTTCCTATAAGGTGTCAGGATGTGGCGGTCTATTTCTCCATGGAGGAGTGGGAGTATGTAGAAGGACACAAGGATCTGTACCAGGACATTATGGAGGACCCCCGGACCCTCACACCACAAGGTAAGTAGAGACTTTGATCTTACGTTGGATGCTGAGATCTTTTCTAATGTCGGTTTAGATCGTGTCCCTTATGGCGGGTGCCGGCTGCATTATACATGTAGGAATGATCAGGATTAGTGATATCTCTGATCCCGGCCATGTGGGTATTAATAACCGGGGTATCTAAGTTGTTGGGGGGGGGGGGGGGGGGGGTGAAGGGGAGAGAGACACACAAGGAGATAGGCAGATAATTTGCAGCAGGAATTGCAACAAAGGGGAACGAATCGTCCTGAAACAGTCACATGACCAAAGAGAAGCGGGTGATGTCCTCACGGCGTCCAGGTTTGTAGGTAAATGATAAATCGGACCCTGAATGGAAGGTTTGTCAGGAAATCGATAACATCTCCTCAGGGAATGTCAGGAGGACATCATGTTATTAGCTGAAAGGACGGGCTCTGGGGGGGGGGGGGGCACTGAAAGGACTGGCTCGGGGGGGGGGGGGCACTGAAAGGACTGGCTCGGGGGGGGGGGGGGGGTCACTGAAAGGACTGGCTCGGGGGGGGGGGGGTCACTGAAAGGACTGGCTCTGGGGGGGGCACTGAAAGGACAGGCTCTGGGGGGGGGGCACTGAAAGGACTGGCTCTGGGGGGGTCACTGAAAGGACGGGCTCTGGGGGGGGCACTGAAAGGACGGGCTCTGGGGGGGGCACTGAAAGGACGGGCTCTGGGGGGGGGGCACTGAAAGGACGGGCTCTGGGGGGGGGGCACTGAAAGGACGGGCTCTGGGGGGGGGGCACTGAAAGGACGGGCTCTGGGGGGGGGGCACTGAAAGGACGGGCTCTGGGGGGGGGGCACTGAAAGGACGGGCTCGGGGGGGGGGGCACTGAAAGGACGGGCTCGGGGGGGGGGGCACTGAAAGGACGGGCTCTGGGGGGGGGGGGGCACTGAAAGGACGGGCTCTGGGGGGGGGGGGGGGGGGGCACTGAAAGGACGGGCTCTGGGGGGGGGCCACTGAAAGGACGGGCTCTGGGGGGGCACTGAAAGGACTGGCTCGGGGGGGGGGGGGGGGCACTGAAAGGACGGGCTCTGGGGGGGCACTGAAAGGACTGGCTCGGGGGGGGGGGGGGGCACTGAAAGGACGGGCTCTGGGGGGGCAACTGAAAGGACGGGCTCTGGGGGGGCAACTGAAAGGACGGGCTCTGGGGGGGCACTGAAAGGACTGGCTCTGGGGGGGGGCACTGAAAGGACTGGCTCTGGGGGGGGGGGCACTGAAAGGACTGGCTCTGGGGGGGGGGGCACTGAAAGGACTGGCTCTGGGGGGGGGGGGGCACTGAAAGGACTGGCTCGGGGGGGGGGCACTGAAAGGACTGGCTCGGGGGGGGAGGGGGCACTGAAAGGACAGGCTTAGGGGGGGGGGGCCACTCAAAGGACGGGCTCTGGGGGGGGCCACTGAAAGGACTGGCTCGGGGGGGGGCCACTGAAAGGACGGGCTCTGGGGGGGGCCACTGAAAGGACGGGCTCTGGGGGGGGGGGGGGCACTGAAAGGACTGGCTCGGGGGGGGGCACTGAAAGGACGGGCTCGGGGGGGGGGGGGGGGCACTGAAAGGATGGGCTCTGGGGGGGCAACTGAAAGGAAGGGGCTCTGGGGGGGCAACTGAAAGGAAGGGGCTCTGGGGGGGCACTGAAAGGACTGGCTCTGGGGGGGCACTGAAAGGACTGGCTCGGGGGGGGCACTGAAAGGACTGGCTCGGGGGGGGCACTGAAAGGACGGGCTCTGGGGGGGGGGGCACTGAAGGGACGGGCTCAGGGGGGGGGGGCACTGAAGGGACGGGCTCAGGGGGGGGGGGCACTGAAGGGACGGGCTCAGGGGGGGGGGGGGCACTGAAGGGACGGGCTCTGGGGGGGGGGCACTGAAGGGACGGGCTCAGGGGGGGGGGCACTGAAGGGACGGGCTCTGGGGGGGGGGGCACTGAAGGGACTGGCTCTGGGGGGGGGGGGGCACTGAAGGGACTGGCTCTGGGGGGGGGGCACTGAAGGGACTGGCTCTGGGGGGGGGGCACTGAAGGGACGGGCTCTGGGGGGGGGCCACTGAAAGGACGGGCTCTGGGGGGGGGGGCCACTGAAAGGACGGGCTCTGGGGGGGGCCACTGAAAGGACGGGCTCTGGGGGGGCACTGAAGGGACGGGCTCGGGGGGGGGGGGGGGGCACTGAAGGGACGGGCTCGGGGGGGGGGGGGGCACTGAAGGGACGGGCTCAGGGGGGGGGGGGCACTGAAGGGACGGGCTCAGGGGGGGGGGGGGCACTGAAGGGACGGGCTCTGGGGGGGGGGGGGCACTGAAGGGACGGGCTCTGGGGGGGGGGGCACTGAAGGGACTGGCTCTGGGGGGGGGGGCACTGAAGGGACTGGCTCTGGGGGGGGGGGCACTGAAGGGACTGGCTCTGGGGGGGGGGGGGCCGCTGAAGGGACGGGCTCGGGGGGGGGGGGGCACTGAAGGGACGGGCTCGGGGGGGGGGGGGCACTGAAGGGACGGGCTCGGGGGGGGGGGGGCACTGAAGGGACGGGCTCAGGGGGGGGGGGCACTGAAGGGACGGGCTCTGGGGGGGGGGGGGCACTGAAGGGACTGGCTCTGGGGGGGGCACTGAAGGGACTGGCTCTGGGGGGGGGGGGCACTGAAGGGACTGGCTCTGGGGGGGGGGCACTGAAGGGACTGGCTCTGGGGGGGGGGGGGGCACTGAAGGGACGGGCTCTGGGGGGGCCGCTGAAGGGACGGGCTCGGGGGGGGGGGGGGGCACTGAAGGGACGGGCTCGGGGGGGGGGGGGGGCACTGAAGGGACGGGCTCAGGGGGGGGGGGCACTGAAGGGACGGGCTCTGGGGGGGGGGGGGCACTGAAGGGACTGGCTCTGGGGGGGGCACTGAAGGGACTGGCTCTGGGGGGGGGGGGGCACTGAAGGGACTGGCTCTGGGGGGGGGGGGCACTGAAGGGACTGGCTCTGGGGGGGGGGCACTGAAGGGACTGGCTCTGGGGGGGGGGGCACTGAAGGGACTGGCTCTGGGGGGGGGGGGGCACTGAAGGGACGGGCTCTGGGGGGGCCGCTGAAGGGACGGGCTCGGGGGGGGGGGGGGGCGCTGAAGGGACGGGCTCGGGGGGGCGCTGAAGGGACGGGCTCTGGGGGGGGCCACTGAAGGGACGGGCTCGGGGGGGGCCACTGAAGGGACGGGCTCGGGGGGGGCCACTGAAGGGACGGGCTCGGGGGGGGCACTGAAGGGACGGGCTCGGGGGGGGGGGCACTGAAGGGTCGGGGGGGGGGGGGCACTGAAGGGACGGGCTCTGGGGGGGGGCCACTGAAAGGACTGGCTTGGGGGGGGGGCCACTGAAAGGACTGGCTTGGGGGGGGGGCCACTGAAAGGACGGGCTCTGGGGGGGCCACTGAAGGGACGGGCTCGGGGGGGGGGGGCCACTGAAGGGACGGGCTCGGGGGGGGGGGGGGCCACTGAAGGGACGGGCTCGGGGGGGGGGGGGGCCACTGAAGGGACGGGCTCGGGAGGGGGGGGGGGCACTGAAGGGACGGGCTCGGGGGGGGGGGGGGCACTGAAGGGACGGGCTCGGGAGGGGGGGGGGCACTGAAGGGACGGGCTCGGGAGGGGGGGGGGCACTGAAGGGACGGGCTCGGGAGGGGGGGGGCACTGAAGGGACGGGCTCGGGAGGGGGGGGGGGGGCACTGAAGGGACGGGCTCGGGGGCCGGCTGGACCTGCTGATGTCTATGCTTCGTTTTTTCCCTTCTAACAAAGGAGGCCACAGCAATGGGATCCAGATACGCGCATTTGTCCTCCATGGGGTATGATGGTGAAATGAACAGCGGCAGCACGTATCTTAGAGTCCATTCCATTAAAGCACCGCCCGTCGCCCTCCGGTAACGGAGTATTGTGGATCCGCCGCCTGGTCGGGTGAGAGGTCCGGGTGTCAGGTATAGCAGTGTCTGGCGGCCATATTAGCGATCAAGCCGTCGGTCGGTATGGCGCTGTTTACCGGACGGGTTGGTGAGGAAACGGTCCATACAGGTCTCCATACTCTCCCTGTGTAATACGCGGGTATACTGCGGAGGCTGGATGCGAGGTGAGTGCACACTCAGGAGCGTCCTCACATCCCCACAACGGAACCGGAAGTTGGTCCGGTCCCTTTATATAACACCGTTACTGTAGGAGCCATTATCATTAAAGGGGCGATCCGGAGAACAAAATGTGTTCAAGTCACAAAGTTCTACAAATCAGTAAATTACTTCTATATAAAAAATCTTAACCCTTCCAGTACTTATCAGCTGCTGTATACTACAGAAGAAGTTGTGTAGTCCTTTCCAGCCTGACCACAGTGCTCTCTGCTGACACCTCTGTCCATGTCAGGAACTGTCCAGAGCAGAAACAAATCCCCATAACAAACCTATCCTGCTCTGGACAGTTCCTGACATGGACAGAGGTGTCAGCAGAGAGCATTGTGGTCAGGCTGGAAAGGACTACACAACTTCCTGTGGAGCATACAACAGCTAAGTACTGGAAGGATTAAGATTTTTTATATAGAAGTAATTTACAAATCTCCAGTTGATCTGAACAGTTTTTACCTCTAGAGTTCCCCTTTATGGCCAGTTATCACCTCAATGAGCCTTCCTAGGTTCTCTGTACGCCCTCATTATAGGGTCAGTGATCGGCCCATGGAGGAGCGACGCCCAATTGGATCTTTTGTGCGGCCGTTTAAATGATTGTTATTCGTGCGCACTTCGCCCTGTGATATGGATTTAATGGGTCACATGACTCCTTTGTCCTCTGGCTCCCCCTTCAGGATGGTTTGGGCACAGCATTGATCTTTTTCAGTTCTTTTCCATAAATCCTTTGGTTTCTTTGTCACCTTCCTTCTGGGTGGGGTTCCTGCTGTTCCACCCTACAGAACACCCCCATATTCATTCCTAGGACTAACCTGTTCCTCCACATTTGCCGTCCCACGGTGTCTGCCTAGTTCGGTGGGGGGGAGCAGCTCCCGCTGGGGGGGGTCGTGGTATGACACCCAGTGAGTTCCGTGCACGGTCCCTTTTCTCAGTAATGGGACTCATGCACAGAACTCGCTGGGATTTGTACAGTTGCCTCGGTAGCCCAGTGTAACTGTGTCTCTCTACGCTGAGCTGTGTTGGGGTCTCGGCACGGCAGCTCGAACCTATTCCTGGACTTCTCAGTCTCCAGTCGGGCCCGATGCCTTGTTGCCTCTCCTCTCCTCCATGTTATAGATACTTCACGCAGGAGGGTTTCTGTCTCCATTGCTTCTGGTTCCTCATCAGTTCCCACAATCCTCCATTGGCCAGCATTCTGAGCATTTAGTTCCGAACTCTGTGCACCCTGCAGCGGTTGGCCATGTCCTCTCATGATGTCATGCCCCGCCCCCTCAATGCAAGTTTATGGGAGGGGGCTTGTCCCCTCCCATAGACTTGCATTGAGGGGGCGGGGACGTCACGAGGGGGGCGTGACCGACCGCTGCAGCCCGCGCACCGCACTTGGATCTGAATGTTCCGAGCGCTGGGCAGTGGAGTACCCCTTTAACAAGGACATCACTCGACTAGGAATGTCCTGATACCAATCTGCGTCAGGACCGATACTGGACATTTGCACGAGGACATGTACTTAAGTGTCCCCGATACCTAATCCGATCCTGCTGTAGGACCGGCCGTGGCCTCTTGTACCCCGATGAGATTTGTATTATTTTTGGGGGTCTCGGCTCCCACCCGTTTTATTGTCCTTCTCAGTTCGCTCGTTGCCGGTGCTCCTTCGTTTTTCTTCCTCCAGGTAAAGCCGATACAGGATGAGACAACTTCCGTTTTTTACTCTTCCGGTGTCCAGAAGAAACGGGATCTAATGATGGGGCTGTAATAAAGAAGTGATACTTACCCTCGTAGCTCCGGTTCCCTCGCTGCTCCTCTCCCTGCTTCCGAGGGGGCGAGGTCGGAGTGGGACGTGCGCTCTCCGTGGTTGAGATGGGACACAGTGGGCAGGTCCTGCGCCAACCTCGGAATCGGGCAGAAGAGATGAGCAGCGCCGGAGCTAAGAGGGTAGGTAAGTATTATATCAAAGATGTATACGAACACTAGTGCAGGTAATGAGTCGGCTCCACAGATTATTTCTGTATTCACCATAAAGTCTCACATAATCTTCATTGGGTGCATGGGAGACTTTCGATCCGTGGTCTCAAACTGTGGACCTCCAGATGTTGCAAAACTTCAACTCCCAGCATACCCAGACAGTCTTGGCTGTCCGGGCATGCTGGGCGTTGATGTTTTGCAACATCTGGAGGGCTGCAGTTTGGAGACCGCTGCACTAAGGGATATGATGAGATGGAAGCCTTGATTTACCTTTTGGGGACTGTTTGCATCCTCTGGAGGAGGCAGACAGACCTTTTGGTGTCTGGACGTTTTGAATTTTTGTAACATCTGGAGGGCTGCAGTTTGAATACCACTGCACTAAGGGATGAGACGAGGGAATCCTTGATTTACCTTTCTAGGATTGTGTGCATCCTTTGGAGGAGGCAGAGAGACCCCTGGGAGTTGAAGTTTTGCAACATCTGGAGGGATGAATGGGAAGCCTTGATTTACCTTTCCAGGACTGTGTGCATCCTTTGGAGGAGGCAGACAGACCTTTGGTGTCTGGGCATCTTGGAAGTTGAAGTTTTGCAAGATCTGGAGGGCCACAGTTTGAGACCACTGCTTTAGATAGAGGCTGCTGGCTTTAAAAGGGTATTCCGGTGTTCCTAAAAACTTGATATAATACTTATATAGACAAAACAATAAGTGCAGGATGGGACTTTATTATGATATGTTAAATGGATATTTACCTGTGACGGACGACTATGCCCGGCAAAAGGGGATCAAGTGCAGAGTATAGCTGGAAATACTTCAGTGGCTGAAATAATATCATTATAAGAGTATAAAATATGCTGTAAGGAAAAAGATTAAAATGTAATCATTAAAAATAAGTGCAGAAATGAGAGCAAAGCAGCAATAAAGTGCATCTGGGAGTATGTAACAAGAGGGGGATCAAAGGATGCACACGATCCTAGAAAGGTAAATCAAGGCTTCCCTCTCATCCCTTAGTGCGGTGGTATTCAAACTGCTGCCCTACAGATGTTGCAAAACTTCAACTTCTAAAATGCCCAGACACCAAAGATCTGTCTGCCTCCTCCAGAGGATGCACACAGTCCCCAAAAGGTGAGTCACGGCTTCCCGCTCATCTTATCCCTTAGTGCAACGGTCTCCAAACCACAGCCCTCCAGATGTTGCAAAAGAGCTGGTTAAATAGTTAGTAGTATGATGTTCAGTAATGTGTATACAGGTGTATACTACTTCTGTTTGATTATAAATGTATTTCCAGCTGTTTCACCAAAAGGTTTTATTATTGGCGCACGTGACCTCACCTCCCGCCATAATGGAACATAAAAAAGGAGGACGACATACCGGAGGCACAAGGGCACTTTATAGGGGAGTCCATTACTTTTACAATTATTTTAAATAGGAGGAGAGTTTCTACATTCAGAAGTTGGGGCACCGCCATGGGGACCAGGTTCACGCCCAGTTATTCAAACCGACCTCCATCCTGGGGGCCATCTGGTACTCTGGTGAAGATTTATTGATGATGTTCTTTTTATCTGGCAGGGGGGTGAACCTAGTTTGATTTCTCCCCCCCCCCCCCCCCCCCCCTTTTTTTTGAACTTCAATGGGATAGAAAATATGCAGAAGCAAAATACGGCGCGTGCCCTTAGAGGAAATACATTTTTAAAAAATAATTATTTTTAAACTTTCACGGCTCACTACTAGAGCTGGGCGGTATACCAGTTCACACCGAATACCGAAATTTTTGTGCTGCACGATATGAATTTTTCCCATACCGCAATACCGTATTGAATTATCTGCCCAGCGCTGTCGCCACATCGGGGAACTAATCATATGTGACCCGCGAGCGCTGTTCTGCCCCCAATTAATTATCAGCCCAGCGCTGTCCCCATCGGGGTAAATACCCACATATCACCCGCAAGTGCTGCTCTCATCGTTGTCCTGTTTGTTGCGGCCACCGGCGCTGACACTCTATTCCAGTGGTCTTCAACCTGCGGACCTCCAGATGTTGCAAAACTACAACTCCCAGCTTACCCGTGCAGCAATGTGCGCGGCTTACTTGCACATCGCGGCCGCTCTCCCTGCTCAGAGCTAGAGCGCTCCCGCGATGTGCGAGTATACGGCGACTCGCACATCGCAGTGTGTCTGCTGGTAGCGACGTATTGCCACGAAGAGCCGGCATACAGCGGGGCCTTCACCAGCAGATTTGCAGCATAAAATACGCTGTAAATCCGCGCATGTGAACGTTACAAGTTACAAAAATACCGCGCAGCCCTACTCACTGCAGCCAAACACAAGGCCATTATTATTTAGCTCTTAATAGTAAAATTGTGGATAATAAAAATACTTCCCGTAACTACCACAAAAAAACGGACGGCAACAGCTGCTTACGGACAGATCGCTGCCACCGGCCAATCAGGCTGCAGAACATCTCACAAAGCCGGTGTCTCCGACTGAGGAAATACTGCTGGGACCAGTACGATGAGGATCCCGCGCCCTACAGAAGAAATCCATCAAAAAAGGAGATGAGGAAAAACATCTGACAGAAATACAAACCCCAAATATAGAAAAGTGTCCAAAAAAAACAGGAACAGAGACGAGAGCAACATGGAAGATCCTATTATTACTAAATTCAATAAGCAGAAGTGAAGAAACATTGGGGCGTATTAAAAAATGACAAAATCCTAGGACACTTACCAGAATTCTAGAAAACACAAAATATCGGCATCTCATAGCCCCCACTATGAAAAGGAACAAATCTACAAACCAAAAAACGAAATACAGAATATTTATCCATTAAAAACGGTTTCTTCCCCTGCAAACAATACAAAGGACGTTCAGTAACTGGAAATATAACTCCCACCAACAGCAAAAACAACAACAATACCACATAAAAAAATCAAAAACCACAGGATCCCAATCTCTGCCAAAGTTATCGACCGATCTCCCTAATTAACGTAGACGCCAAACTATACGCTAAACTCCTGGCGCTTAGATTGAGCCCGCTGTTGAATACCCTTGTTCACCCTGACCAGGTGGGCTTTGTGCCCTCCAGAGAAGCTCGGGATAATACCTTAAAAACCTCTGTTATTCACTATGTCCAGTCTTCTCGGCTCCCGTGCATTTTGCTATCATTGGATGCCGAGAAGGCTTTTGATAGGGTGGCATGGGGGTTCCTGAGGGGGGGTTCTCTCACAACTGGGATTGGGTCCGCTAATGCTGCAGCGTATACTCGCTCTTTATGCTTGCCCGCAGGCTAGGATCCGGATTAACGGCTCCTTGTCCTCCCCCATCCCTATTAGAAACAGTACTAGGCAGGGTTGCCCCCTGTCCCCCCTGTTGTTTGTATTGGTGATGGAGCATCTCCTACAGGCTATTCGGCAGTGTGAGCGGGTAAAGGGGGTTCAGATACGGGGTGAAACTGTCAAATGTGCTGCGTTTGCAGACGACTTGCTCCTATACCTTACGGTCCCTGACGTGAGCCTCCCTGCCCTCTTCTCCCTTTTGGACGAGTATAGTAAATTTAGCAATTATAAATTGAATATGTCCAAGAGTGTTGCCCTGGATGTCTCTCTGCGTCCGAGTGGGGTTTCTATCCTTAAGGGGCGTTATGCCTTTCGTTGGGCGTCCACCTCTTTTACATATCTGGGGGTTCAGGTGCCGGGAGACTTGACGCATACATTTGACTTAAACTTCAACCCTCTTCTTTCCTCCTCTGACTTGTCTAGGTGGGACAGACGTGACTTCTCCTGGATTGGACGTGTAAACATAATCAAAAGGAACCTACTACCCAGACTTCTCTATCTTTTTCAGACACTCCCCATTCCCCTCCCCCGCTCTTTCTTCCGGACTCTGAATAGACTGTTTACTAATTATATTTGGGGCTCGAGGGGACATCGTATGGCCCGCCTAGGACTGTCTCAAACTAAGTCTGAGGGGGGCTTGGCCCTCCCAGACCCCCACCTCTACTACTTGTCCTCTGTAGCCACTAGAATCCTTGACTGGTTCCATCACGTGAAGGGTAAAATTTGGGTGCGTTTGGAGACTCTGCTTTCCCCGTTCCCTCTCACGTCGCTCCCTTGGATGCGAGCATCCTATTGGACCGCGAGTAATCAGACGAGCCTCCCGTTTGTAGCGCGCTCAGTGCTGCGGGTGTGTCTCCATAGCTTTGGTAAGGCAGGTCTCCTACGCCCCAACGGCCCCTTAACGCCGATTTGAGGCAACCCTGACTTCACCCCGGGAGACACCTCTGGCCCCTTCTTGGGTAAGACACGGGGGACTTTCTTACTCTTTGCCAATGTCCTTCATTCTGGGTCCCTGAAATCTCTGACGGAGGTCCTACTGGAGGAAGCTATTACTGCCACCCATCAATGGCAGTACACCCAACTGACGCTTTTTTACTCCACTTGGAAGTCTACCCTTGAGCTCCACAGGCTCCTTCTCCCTTTTGAATCCTTGTGTTTGGCTAAGGACTCACCCGGTCACCTGATCTCTGTAGTCTACGCTCTTTTGCAGTCTGGTGGGCAGGCCCGGCTTCTGGCCCATCGGGAGGGGTGGTCCCGGGAGTTGAGCTGCACCATTACACCCCAGGACTGGAGTAAGGCGTATGCTCTATGTCACAAATCATCGGTATCTGTCAAGCTTCAGGAAACTAACTTTAAGGTGCTGTCTAGGTGGTACCGTGTGCCGGCATTGCTACACCGATGGTATCCGGCGACCCCTGATGTTTGTTGGAGGTGTGGCTCCTCTCCCGGGACTATGTTACACATTTGGTATGACTGCCCCCTCATACGCTCTTACTGGTTGGGAGTCCTTGTACATATATCCAAAATTACGAGCTTCGAGATTCCCCACTCCCCTCGGGTTGCGCTGCTCTCGATGGTACCTGGCCAAGAGGGGCCTTGTAGGGATATTGTTGTCGGCAGCCCGAAGAGTAATTCCACGTAAATGGAAGTCGGTCCAGCCCCCGACCATTGCCGATTGGGTTAAGGAGGTGCAATATCTTTACGGGATGGAGGAGTGTATGGCGGATTTGGTGTCCTCATCTGAGCGTTTCCTGAGACGCCTTGGGTGGATTATTTGGCCTCCCCTGAGTATAGAGCCATCCCCCTCTCCCCACAGTGAATTGGAGACACCTTCCATTAGCCCTGCTGGATTTCTACGTGCTCTCTGGGCACATTCCTATCTAGCCCCGGCTCCTCCGACCCTCTTCTATCCTCAGCTCCCCTCCTCCACTCCCCCCCCCCCCTTTTTATTATTTTATAATTTTTTCCTTTCTCCCTCTCTTACTTTCTAACTAGCTTTTTTGTCCCCATCCCCTTCATACCCTGACTGTTTCCCTAATGTGTCCTGTAGTTCTTGTGTTGTTTGCCTACCCCCCCCCCCCTTTTTTTATGCTGTAAACTGTGTTTTGGTTCGGCAGTTTATATGCTGGACTCAGCTCTCTTGACCGTGCCTTTTATGTACATTTTATGCCCTACGTGGACAGAGGTCTGTTCTTTCTTGCTGCCCTGCTTAGACCAGTTATTATACGTATTTTGTGTCCGCACCCTTTTCTAATGATCACTCACGCTGTGTGTTTACTTACCGCCCTGTTTGATGCGGATGCTGTTTGTTCTTGTATTGGCTTTTATTTTTTGTTAATAAACTTTTTGAAATTGAAAAAAAAAAAACACATTAAAGGGGTACTCCGGCGCCAAGACATCTTATCCCCGCCGCTGGGGACCCCCGTGATCTTGCACGCAGCACCCCGTTACAATCAGTCCCTGGAGCATGTTCGTTCCGGGTCTGATTACTGGCGATCACGGGGCCGGAGCATTGTGACGTCACACTCCGCCCCTTCAATGCAAGCCTATGGGACGTCACTCTCCGCCCCCTCATTTCAAGCCTATGGGAGGGGGCGTAACACCTAACTATTTAACCAGCTCTTTTGCAACATCTGGAGGGCTGCGGTTTGTAGACCGTTGCACTAAGGGAGAAAATGAGAGGGAAGCCTTGACTCACCTTTAGGGGACTGTGTGCATCCTCTGGAGGAGGCAGACAGATCTTTGGTGTCTGGGCATTTTAGAAGTTGAAGTTTTGCAACATCTGTAGGGCTGGAGTTTGAATACCACCGCACTAAGGGATGAGAGGGAAGCCTTGATTTACCTTTCTAGGATTGTGTGCATCCTTTGATCCCCCTCCGTCACAGGTAAATATCCATTTAACATATTATAATAAAGTCCCATCCTGCGCTTATTGTTTTGTCTATATAAGTATTATATAGAGATTTTAGGAACACCGGAATACCCTTTTAAAGCCAGCAGCCTCTATCTAAAGCAGTGGTCTCAAACTGTGGCCCTCCAGCAAAACATCAACGTCCAAGATGCCCAGACACCGAAGGTCTGTCTGCCTCCTCCAAAGGATGCACACAGTCCTGGAAAAGTAAATCAAGGCTTCCCTCTCATCCCTTAGTGCAGTGGTCTTCAAACTGGAGCCCTCCAGATGTTGCAAAACTTCAACTCCCAAGGGTCTCTCTGCCTCCTCCAAAGGATGCACACAATTCTAGAAAGGTAAATCAAGGATTCCCTCAGGACTCATCCCTTAGTGCAGTGGAATTCAAACTGCAGCCCTCCAGATGTTGCAAAACTTCAACTTCTAAAATGCCCAGACCCCAAAGGTCTGTCTGCCTCCTCCAGAGGATGCGCACAGTCCCCAAAAGGTAAATCAAGGCTTCCCTCTCATCTAATCCCTTAGTGCAGCGGTCTCCAAACTGCCGCCCTCCAGAAGTTGCAAAACGTCAACGCTTTACGGTGAATACAGAAATAATCCGTGGAGCCAACTGGGAAAAAAAATGCAATGTTTTTAGGTTTTATTTTTTGGGGTTTAACCATTTAGTATAAATGACTAATGTGTCTACTATGTGATGTAGGGGAGGGGAAAAAATTCACAAAAATACCTTTTAACCCTAACAGAAAATCCCAGCACGAAACCTGGAGGAAACATCATATTATCTCAATATTATGAAGTAGAGGAGATCATGGAGCGCTCCTCAGGAGAAGATGGAGAGATCATGGAGCGCTCATCAGGAGAAGATGGAGAGATCATGGAGCGCATTACCCCTAATGTCCATCCAGATCTATCCTATAATAATCCCCCTGATTGTGGGGAATCTGACCAACCACACATTGTTACCAGAAGGTCAGGTCAGGAAGGAGGAAAAAGTTTTCCATGTGATGAATGTGGGAAACAATTCACAAAAAGCTCAGGTCTTTTGATGCACAAAAGAATTCACACCGTAGAGAAACCCTTTGTTACCCAGAGAAGTCACACAGGAGAGAATTCATCGTTATCCTCATCCAGAGTAAAAAGTTTTACTGAAAAATCTAATTTAGTCACAGATGAGAACATTGACAGAGAAGAGAAACCATATTGTTGTTCAGAATGTGGGAAATGTTTTACGGGTAAATCAGGTCTTATTACCCATAAGAGAACTCACACAGGAGAGAAGCCTTATTCGTGTTCTCTTTGTGGGAAATGCTTTAACAGTAAATCGAGCCTCGTTATACACGAGAGAATTCACAAAGGCGAGAAGCCGTATTCGTGTTCAGAATGCGGGAAATGCTTTACAGATAAGTCAAGTCTTGGTAAACATCAGAAAATCCACACCGGGGAAAAGCCGTACTTATGTTCAGAATGTGGGAAATGCTTTATTACTAAAACCAAACTCCTAGACCATCACAAAAGTCACACGGGGGGAGAGAAGCCGTATTCCTGTTCAGAATGTGGGAAAGGTTTTATGAAGAGAGCGCACGTTCTTAAACATCAGAGGGTTCACACCAGGGAGAAGCCGTATTCGTGCGAACAGTGCGGGAAAAACTTTACAGATAAATCGTATCTTGTTGTACACGAGAGAATTCACACGGGGGAGCGGCCGTATTCATGTTCGTATTGTGGGAAAAGTTACATCAATAAATCGGGTCTGGTAATCCACGAGAGAAACCACACGGGGGAGCGGCCGTACGTGTGCGCAGAATGTGGGAAAGGGTTCACCTCGAAATCCTCCCTCAACGACCATCACAGCAGTCACCGATGGAAGAACAAGGTTTGATGTGTAGAAAATCCAATGTTAAAGGGGAACTCTGCCGGAAAACAGGGGTTAAAGGGGAACTCTGCCGGAAAACAGGGGTTAAAGGGGAACTCCGCCAGAAAAAGGGGTTTAGTGGGAACTCCGCTGGAAAATGGGTTAAAGGGGAACTCCGCCAGAAAAAAGGGGTTTAATGGGAACTCCGCCGGAAAACAGGGGTTAAAGGGGAACTCCGCCAGAAAAAAGGGGTTTAATGGGAACTCCGCTGGAAAACAGGGTTAAAGGGGAACTCCGCCAGAAAAAAGGGTGTAATGGGAACTCCGCCGGAAAACGGGGGTTAAAGGGGAACTCTGCTATATAACGGGGGTTAAAGGAGAACTCTTCCATATAACGGGGGTTAAAGGGGCCGCTGTACTGAAGAAAACTGCGTCCCTGTAGTGGAATGTGACCCTGTGCACAGGGACGCACTTTACTGCTTTACAGCCGGATCCCTCTCACTCCATAACCCCTAAACCTAACCCCTAATTCTAATCTTAACCCTTTATCCCTAATCCTAACCTCTAATCTGAACCCCTTATCCCTAATCCTAACCTCTAATCTTACCCCCTTATCCCTAATCCTAACCTCTAATCTTACCCCCTTATCCCTAATCCTAACCTCTAATCTTACCCCCTTATCCCTAATCCTAACCTCTAATTTTACCCCCATCCCTAATCCTAACCTCTAATCTTACCCCCTAATCCTAACCTCTAATCTTACCCCCTTATCCCTAATCCTAACCTCTAATCTTACCCCCTAATCCTAACCTCTAATCTTAACCCTTTATCCCTAATCCTAACCTCTAATCTTACCCCCTTATCCCTAATCCTAACCTCTAATCTTACCCCCTTATCCCTAATCCTAACCTCTAATCTTACCCCCTTATCCCTAATCCTAACCTCTAATCTTACCCCCTTATCCCTAATCCTAACCTCTAATCTTACCCCCTTATCCCTAATCCTAACCTCTAATCTGAACCCCTTATCCCTAATCCTAACCTCTAATCTTACCCCCTTATCCCTAATCCTAACCTCTAATCTTACCCCCTTATCCCTAATCCTAACCTCTAATCTTACCCCCTTATCCCTAATCCTAACCTCTAATTTTACCCCCATCCCTAATCCTAACCTCTAATCTTACCCCCTAATCCTAACCTCTAATCTTACCCCCTTATCCCTAATCCTAACCTCTAATCTTACCCCCTAATCCTAACCTCTAATCTTAACCCTTTATCCCTAATCCTAACCTCTAATCTTACCCCCTTATCCCTAATCCTAACCTCTAATCTTACCCCCTTATCCCTAATCCTAACCTCTAATCTTACCCCCTAATCCTAACCTCTAATCTTAACCCTTTATCCCTAATCCTAACCTCTAATCTTACCCCCCTATCCCTAATCCTAACCTCTAATCTTACCCCCTTATATGTGAAGTTAAGGAACATCCAATAAGGCAGTGATGCAAAAATAATATATAACTTTTATTCTGATTCTGTATCTAAAATCGAAAATTGTAAAAGTCCATAACTGGCAGTATAATTGGTCAACACAGGACCGTGCTCAAAAGATGGGTATAGGGTAACAGGTGAATACCTATATCTAAATAGTCCTACCTCATCCTAGGACTATCCCTCACTACGTTTAGTGTGGGTGGGGGTGGGGTTTAGTGATTTCCACTCGCAGGTGGTTGGCTAATTATTCTCTCATACTCCTGTCCAACGCGTTTCTCCCACTTGTTTTAGGGGTTCATCAGGGAACCGAGGAGGAGATACTAGGCTACCAGTATATAATCATATCACACCAGGGTACATAGAAATAGGTATATATGGACTAAGTTCAAATCAGTAGATAGTCAAGATCAATAGATGGTCTAATACCGACCAGATAAGCATTAGATAGAAGAGATAGATGTGTCAGTCAGTCACTGGCAAGTTGGAACCACAGTTGATGTCCAGATTGGTAAGTTTGCAGTCCGAAACAATCATTCGGAGTGCTGTATACACCGTCAAAGAGTCCAAAGTCAGTCTAATAACCACAAGCCACTATGTCATAACTTTAAATTCAGTAAAACATAAAGATTATTTATATGTAACACCACAGCCATATATGTGTCATCGCATCCATGTAGGTTCCAATATTGGCAATAACATAGAGTGGTTGTTACTTCCACACAAATATATAGTGCCATTCAGGTTCTATGCATATGTAGATGAACTGTGAAAACATAATTAGACAGAAATATGTTTGTATAAGAAATACTATGATGAGATGATGTAGACAAAAAATAGAATAAATAAATCAAACTATAAATAAATTCATACCTTGGTTTTGAATAACCATGTATGAGGGCTTGAATGGTTAATTCTCCTATGTAGACTGGCGGTGTTTATTGTTTATACTCTGGACCATGTGATCTAAAACAAGCATCATATTCCATTTACATTATATAGTTTTTTGCTAGTTGTCATGCATAACTCACTTCTTGTTACTCACCCCAGCAAATGATAATGCCCTGGTGGATGTACTGACAGATTGCCATCTAAGGTCTAATTAGACCTTCCACTTTGGGGCCTGAAGTGAAAGATACAATACAGTGCAATGAGCAAAGATGTGTGCCCCAAATTGGACGCAGATAGTTTCCAACAAAAACGGAGCCCTCCCTTGGTCTAACGGCACTTACCCTATCCTTGGCCTCTAGGTGCTTGGACATCACTGGATGGAGGTGATGTGCCATAATCCCGGCACTCTCACTGTTTTATACCAGTGAGCCGGAAGTGTGTCATAGGAGGCGCGGCTATGTGCCTTCGTTGTGTTTATTGGGTGGAACGCATCCGTCCCCGGAAGTTGCTGGGTGTGGAACGCAACCCTTATAACTTCCACTGCCGGATGCATTAGAGCAGTTCCGGTTGGTGGAACGCACATGCGTTCCAGAGAATAAATTCCAGCCTACTTTGTAATGTGATGTTCCGATTGGTGGACCGCCAATGCGTCTCACCCTTGGATCACTCCGATGGTTAAGTTGGTGAAACGCAAATGCGTTTCACCGCTAGGAACATGGGGAGAGACGCATTGTGAATGGAAAACTTGCTAGGTGTTTTGCTACAAATCTAGACAGTTTAATATCTTTACAGATCTTGGATACCAGTGACTAAAAAGACGATTGATAATGAATACTTAAAGATATTATATAGAGTATTGCACATAGTATAATGGCCAAATAGTGTTCCTGCAAAGATGGGGAATATTCATGACATAGAAAATTCCCAATGTTTAGTGGTAAGGGTTAAATCAAAAAACGGAAGGCACAAATACAAGGGAGTCATATAGATCCCGTAATGTAGATTAGTCAAATTAAAGGTGAAATACCTTAAATGTAAAAAATGGGAAAATAAGAGAAAAGTAATTTAGATAGGGTACTAAATACAGTCTCTGCCACGATAGGTAATATCTATGACATAGAATGTTACCGATGATAAGTGGTATAAAATAATCCCAGTGGAGGTGAAATGCCTTGAATAGAATACCTTAAATAAATAGCCTTAAATAAAGGGCACAAATGAGAGGGAATCATTTAAACCACGTGGTGATAGGGTGCCAAGGCGGTAGATCCACTTGGTTTCCTTCTGCATAAGTATCCTGTCCTGATCGCCCCCTCTTGGATCCTTCATCCTTACCCCCTTATCCCTAATCCTAACCTCTAATCTTACCCCCTTATCCCTAATCCTAACCTCTAATCTTACCCCCTTATCCCTAATACTATCCTCTAATCTTACCCCCTTATCCCTAATCCTAACTTCTAATCTTACCCCCTTATCCCTAATCCTAACCTCTAATCTTAACCCTTTATCCCTAATCCTAACCTCTAATCTTACCCCCTAATTCTAATCTTAACCCTAACCTCTAATCTTACCCCCTTATCCCTAATACTATCCTCTAATCTTACCCCCTTATCCCTAATCCTAACCTCTAATCTTACCCCCTTATCCCTAATCCTAACCTCTAATCTTACCCCCTTATCCCTAATCCTAACCTCTAATCTTAACCCCTTATCCCTAATCCTAACCTCTGATCTTAACCCCTTATCCCTAATCCTAACCTCTAATCTTACCCCCTTATCCCTAATCCTAACCTCTTATCTTACCCCCTTATCCCTAATCCTATCCTGAACCCCTAACAGCGATCAGCGCTGAGCTCAGGAGTTCACATTCGGCTCCGGGTCACAGTTTTTTTCACTTCACTGGCAGCGGCCGGAAGCTTTCGTGTTTGTGACGTCTTGCCCCACCCCCTTTATTCATGTCTATGGGAGGGGGTGTGGCGGCTGTAGTCACCAGTCATTTGGCGCAGAGCGGAGTTCGCGGCGTGCACCGGATGTCTGGGGTCCCACAGTGGAGATGGAGGGTTCCCAGTGGCAGGACCCCCGCGATCAGACATCAGAAGATGTTTTCTGGTGGAGTTCCCCTTTAAATCTCAGAGAATCTTCTTCTGCTCGTGATGTGATCATGTGATCTGCGCTCACTCTATTTATGGTTTTATACGACTGTTTCCACTTTCTCAGCCTTTTCTACTAGTTCAGTTTTTACTTTTGTTAACATTTTCTGTAGGACAAAGAATAAAAAATAAATAAATAAAAGACCATGAACTAAAAATGTTTAAATTATCCTGGATCTGCCAAAAAACCAAATTATTAGAGGTCATTGGGGGCGGGAAAAAGAGGAGAAAATGTGAAGTCTCACTGATCCTCGCCTCTTATCAATATATGGCAGTGGTCTAAAACTGTGGCCCTCCAGATGCTGCAAAACTTCACCTCCCAGCATGCCCGGCCACCAAAGGTCTGTCTGCCTCCTGCAGGGGATGTCCTCTGTCCCCAAAAGGTAAATCAATGCTTCCCTCATCTTATACCTTAGTGCAGTGGTCTTCAAACCTCAGCCCTCCAGATGTTGTAAAACTTAAACTCCCAGAATGCCAACGGCTGTCCAGACATGCTGGGAGCTGAAGTTTTGCAACATCTGGAGGGCCACAGTTTGAGACCACTGCTTTATACTGTGTACTGTATATCTCCCCCGCTCCACTGGAGAATCCCGAGGGACATACTGAGAAAGAAAGAAAGAGAATATTTTTGGGTCTGAATTGGTCACGAAAGTAAAATAAATAAATTTAAAAAAGCCAAAAAATTGAAATGACAAAATATATAAAGGTAACAGTAACCAACACGATGTAACGCCACCGCACTGACACACGTGAAATCACAAAAATTAATGACCAATCAGAACCTCTAAAATGTAACTTTTATTTAGCAAAAAATGAAAAAGGTTTATAGAGATCTATAAAACCTTTTTCATTTTAAATTTTTTGCTAAATAGAAGTTACATTTTAGAGGTTCTGATTGGTCATTAATTTTTGTATCTTTTACTGGGAGACCGAATCATTGTATGGATTGATAATCAGTTCATAACTTGTGTGAAATCCTTCTGTCCACTCAGGAAGAACACTGACAATCAATCTCACATGGAACAGACAACACGTGGAAATTATAGGCAATTAGCAATACACCCCCAATAAAGGAGTTGTTCTGCTGGTGGTGACCACAGACCACTTCTCAGTTCCTATGCTTCCTGGCTGATGTTTTGGTCACTTTTGAATGCTGGCGGTGCTTTCACTCTAGTGGTAGCATGAGACGGAGTCTACAACCCACACAAGTGGCTCAGGTAGTGCAGCTCATCCAGGATGGCACATCAATGCGAGCTGTGCCAAGAAGGTTTGCTGTGTCTGTCAGCGTAGTGTCCAGAGCATGGAGGCGCTACCAGGAGACAGGCCAGTACATCAGGAGACGTGGAGGAGGCCGTAGGAGGGCAACAACCCAGCAGCAGGACCGCTACCTCCGCCTATGTGTAAGAAGGAGCACTGCCAGAGCCCTGCAAAATGACCTCCAGCAGGACACAAATGTGCATGTGTCCACTCAAACGGTCAGAAACAGACTCCAGGAGGGTGGTATGAGGGCCCGACAGCCACAGGTGGGGGTTGTGCTTACAGCCCAACACCGTGCAGGACATTTGGCATTTGCCAGAGAACACCAAGATTGGCAAATTCACCACTGGTGCCCTGTGCTCTTCACAGATGAAAGCAGGTTCACTGTTGGCCGACAGGCAGCTAAACTGTGCGACAGCAGGGGGGGGGGTGTTAAAGGAGCCTCTCACTGCCAGCACTATGTAAATGAACTCTGCAGCGAGGCCCAATCCTGTATGCTGGGCTACCCTGCTTCCCCACAGCTACAAACACTGTAGCAGCTTCAGGGGGCCCTCTAGAGGATGGGGGCCCTGGGCAGTTTCCCTGTTTGCCACCCCCTAATGCCGGCCCTGATTGGAGGATAGTTGCCTCTCTAGAGGAGACAAAGTTCCTTAAACTGCTCTTTCCATAAGTTGTGCTCCCCAGACCACGCGGGACGCATCTGTGGTAAGTGTGATCCAAGAGGATTGGATCAGTGATCTGCAGTCATGAAGATGGCACCACCATATGAGAGAGGACCAAGTCTGACAAGACAGGGAACGTAGGATTGTTAGCCCTAAGGGGCTGTGATCCCACTTGGCTAACATCTCGGACTGAAGGGGAAGGGGAAAAATGCCATAAGGCCCAAGGCACCGCATCCTCGGCTGCTGCCATTAGTCCCAGCATTCTCATTAATGTACAGACAGGGGCCTTCCTGAAAGGAATTAGAGACTGAGCAAATGCTGGGACAGGAATGATGAGGGACGGAGCCATGAAGAGCCAATCGTCCAGGTAGGGAACTATGCTCAGACCCTGAAGTCTTAGGGCCGCTACCACTGCTACTACCAAGGTATGCGGGGAAGAGGAGATCCTGAAGGGAAGGGCTGTGAATTTATAAAGTCTTACACTCCCATGTCCTGATCTGTGATCCTTAGTAATCTTCTGACCTCTGATGCATAGGAATGTGGAGATAAACATTCTTGAGGTCTAGGTAGTCCCCCGGTACTAGAAGATTGATTACCGGCTGTATCG
The DNA here is from genome assembly GCF_029499605.1 of Hyla sarda. Taxonomy (NCBI): domain Eukaryota; kingdom Metazoa; phylum Chordata; class Amphibia; order Anura; family Hylidae; genus Hyla; species Hyla sarda. The sequence continues at coordinate 386,058 of NW_026609032.1, read as the reverse complement.
TGTCCATACGAAAACGCTTGCGCTTTATGAACCAATTTAAAAATCTCAAATCTATAATCCTCCAGTCCCCGATTACCTTGGATACCAGGAAGACTGGAGAATAGATCCCAGCTCCCAGGAAGACTGGAGAATAGATCCCTGCTCCCAGGAAGTCTGGGGAATAGATCCCTGCTCCCAGGAAGACTGGGGAATAGATCCCTGCTCCCAGGAAGACTGGGGAATAGATCCCTGCTCCCAGGAAGACTGGAGAATAGATTCCTGCTCCCAGGAAGACTGGGGAATAGATCCCTGCTCCCAGGAAGACTGGAGAATAGATCCCTGCTCCCAGGAAGACTGGGGAATAGATCCCTGCTCCCAGGAAGACTGGAGAATAGACCCCTGCTCCCAGGAAGACTGGAGAATAGATCCCTGCTCCCATGAAGACTGGAGAATAGATCCCTGCTCCCAGGAAGACGGGAATAGATCCCTGCTCCCAGGAAGACTGGAGAATAGATCCCTGCTCCCAGGAAGACTGGAGAATAGATCTCTGCTCCCAGGAAGACTGGGGAATAGATCTCTGCTCCCAGGAAGACTGGAGAATAGATTCCTGCTCCCAGGAAGACTGGGGAATAGATCCCTGCTCCCAGGAAGACTGGAGAATAGATCCCTGCTCCCAGGAAGACTGGGGAATAGATCTCTGCTCCCAGGAAGACTGGGGAATAGATCCCTGCTCCCAGGAAGACTGGGGAATAGATCCCTGCTCCCAGGAAGACTGGAGAATAGACCCCTGCTCCCAGGAAGACTGGAGAATAGATCCCTGCTCCCATGAAGACTGGAGAATAGATCCCTGCTCCCAGGAAGACGGGAATAGATCCCTGCTCCCAGGAAGACTGGGGAATAGATCCCTGCTCCCAGGAAGACTGGGGAATAGATCCCTCCTCCCAGGAAGACTGGAGAATAGATCCCTGCTCCCAGGAAGACTGGAGAATAGATCCCTGCTCCCAGGAAGACTGGGGAATAGATCCCTGCTGCGAGGAAGGCTGGAGAATAGATCCCTGCTCCCAGGAAGACTGGGGAATAGATCCCTGCTCCCAAGAAGACTGGAAAATAGATCCCTGCTCCCAGGAAGACTGGGGAATAGATCCCTGCTCCCAGGAAGACTGGATAATAGATCCCTGCTCCCAGGAAGACTGCAGAATAGATCCCTGCTCCCACGAAGACTGGAGAATAGATCCCTTCTCCTTGTTCATGAGGGGTAACTCCTTCCCGAGCCACTTTTGAACATATTCCAAGATGTAGGTTTCCAACACTATTTGCTTGGTGGGAGGAAGAACTTTGGTTCTGAAAAACTCGTCCGGAGGATAAGTCTCTAGATGGATCGAGTATCTCTCTGAAATAATGTTCAGGACCCAAGGATCCTGGATATGGAGTTGCCAAAAATTTGAAAAGAATGGAGGCGACTGCCGGCCGGTATAGAAGGAGCAGGATTTACCTTTGATACAGTCATAGTGGCCAAATCCCAAGAGCCTCGAAGAGGCCCAGAGTCACAGAGAAGATTTTTTTCCTTGGAGCCTCAGATATGGTAAGAACTCCGATGTGAAAAACTCGAGTTTCCATCTGATCTGGACTGTTGTCCGGACCTCTCTCCGAAATGCCTACCCCGACCGCAGAAAGACTGTTGAGGAAGGGAAGTGCCCTTCTTGTCAGATAATCCTTCCATTATGTGGTCCAGCTCTGATCCAAAAATACAGCCAGGTTCAAACTGAAGGCTTCATAGAGAGTACTTGGAGTTATCAGCCTTCCAAGGTTTGAGCCACAGAGGCCTACGACCTGCACAGGTCGGGGCCATGGTCTCTGCAGCCAATTTAAGCTTCTGGGGAGCAGCATCAGCAAGGAAGTCTACAGCCAGGCCGGCTATTTTAAAGGTCGCAAGGATGTCGTCCTGCAAGACCCCGCGGTCTAGGTCCCTCTGAATATTCTGCAGACGGGTTCTTAAGAATTTTTTTACCGAAGAGGCTATAGTGATAGAAGCCAAAACCAAGGCTGCTGAATAACCGCATCTAAAGGCGCAGCCGGCTCTTCTGTCCATGATGTTCTGGAGACGACTGCCATCATCCACCGGGACAAGGGTCTTCTTGGAGAATTTAGCGATGGCCATGTCTGTTGACAGCCCCCAAGATTTCTGCCCTTGTATTGCAACTGGGAGTCATAGCCTGACCACTAAGGTGAACCAACAACATTGTAGACCCCTATAATGCTGTCGGGTCCTGCTGGGGCACAGTAATATAATCACACAAATGTCGGTACTTACTAATTGCCCATTCTTCCCATCTACCAATATTATTAGAATTCCCACAAGCTTTATTGAATATCATATATTAGGGTGAAGACAATCTCGTGTGTACCCTCTATTACACGGTTATTTTACTGAAGAATCTGCCTCCTGGTTCGGTAAATAGTTTGAGATCATTGGGATTATCTGCAGTATAATCCAAGTACAATGAGGGTTTATACCCCCTCGACATGTTTCGCCACGCTCGGAGGCTTTGTCCAGAGGCAGCGGGTATATGAGCACAAGAGCGCCGTTCTGGGGTTATATAACATCCCTAGATGAGGTAATGGTGGGAGGTAAATACAAACTGCCCAATCACGTCTAATCGTAAGAATGACTGACAATCCATTACGGCCTTCATTCATTGGCACAAGAAGTCCCTGCAGTGCAAGTGGATCGGTAGGTGCGCGACACTTAGACTCACGGCTCTCACAGGGTCATGTAAACTACAGCGCAACTCAACACCGAGCGGATAACTTTGTGCAGCGCAGACTTCACAGTGAAAGCATTAACCTGCACGTAACCGTACATCCCATGTGCTGCGCGACAACTTCACACCGGGGGCCACAGCCTTAGGAGGAGAATGGCATCGCCGGAACGTAAGAGGTAACTATAGAACAGGATTAGGTAATAAAGAGAAAATATTGTATAAAAATGTCTCATTTGCTTCTGTGTATAATTAATCTTTAATCCAAATCATTGGTCATAAATTACACAGAGTGAACCGCAAAGTGACCGTAACACTGATACCGAATACTGGCACTAAAGCAACGCAAGATACATACCAGTGATCGGTCCTTCATGATCCACCAGTCATCAATTATAATATAATAATATAGGACCGTATGTTTATCCAATAAGAAGAACCATAAAGGTGTAATCTATGAATTATATACAATGGGGGCGAGAAACAAAAACATCCTGTGAGCGATCAGATTACCCCAAGAATGCAGAGAAGTCTGTATATTAGCCCCCGATTCACTGGGTCTGTATACTGGCCCCCGATTCACTGGGTCTGTATATTGGCCCCCCGATTCACTGGGTCTGTATATTGGCCCCCCGTTCACTGGGTCTGTATATTGGCCCCCCATTCACTGCGTCTGTATATTGGCCCCCCATTCACTTGGTCTGTTTATTCGCCCCCCATTCACTGGGTCTGTATATTAGCCCCCCCCCCCATTCACTGGGTCTGTATATTGCCCCCCCCCCCATTCACAGGGTCTGTATATTGGCCCCCCTATTCACTGGGTCTGTATATTGTCCCCCCCCCCCCATTCACTGGGTCTGTATATTGGCCCCCATTCACTGGGTCTGTATATTGGCCCCCCATTCACTGGGTCTGTATATTGGCCCCCATTCACTGGGTCTGTATATTAGCCCCCGATTCACTGGGTCTGTATATTGGCCCCCCATTCACTGCGTCTGTATATTGGCCCCCCATTCACTGGGTCTGTATATTGGCCCCCCTATTCACTGGGTCTGTATATTGGCCCCCCTATTCACTGGGTCTGTATATTGGCCCCCCTATTCACTGGGTCTGTATATTGGCCCCCCATTCACTGGGTCTGTATATTGGCCCCCCATTCACTGGGTCTGTATACTAGCCCCCCCCCCATTCACTGGGTCTGTATATTGCCCCCCCCCCCATTCACAGGGTCTGTATATTGGCCCCCCTATTCACTGGGTCTGTATATTGCCCCCCCCCTATTCACTGGGTCTGTATATTGGCCCCCCATTCACTGGGTCTGTATATTTTCCCCCCTATTCACTGGGTCTGTATATTGGCCCCCCTATTCACTGGGTCTGTATATTGGCCCCCCTATTCACTGGGTCTGTATATTGGCCCCCCTATTCACTGGGTCTGTATATTGGCCCCCCTATTCACTGGGTCTGTATATTGCCCTCCCCCATTCACTGGGTCTGTATATTGGCCCCCCTATTCACTGGGTCTGTATATTGGCCCCCCTATTCACTGGGTCTGTATATTGGCCCCCCTATTCACTGGGTCTGTATATTGCCCCCCCCCCCCATTCACTGGGTCTGTATATTAGCCCCCCATTCACTGGGTCTTTATATTGCCCCCCCATTCACTGGGTCTATATATTGGCCCCCCATTCACTGGGTCTGTATATTGGCCCCCCCATTCACTGGGTCTGTATATTGCCCCCCCCCCCCGTTCACTGGGTCTGTATAATGCCCCCCCCCCCATTCACTGGGTCTGTATATTGCCCCCCCCCCCCATTCACTGGGTCTGTATATTGCCCTCCCCCATTCACTGGGTCTGTATATTGCCCCCCCCCCCCCATTCACAGGGTCTGTACATTGGCCCCCCCATTCACTGGATCTGTATATTGGCCACCCATTCACTGGATCTGTATATTGGCCCCCCATTCACTGGGTCTGTATATTGCCCCCCCCCCCCCCATTCACTGGGTCTGTATATTGCCCCCCCCCCCATTCACTGGGTCTTTATATTGCCCTCCCCCATTCACTGGGTCTGTAAATTGGCCCCCTGTTTACTGGGTCTGTATATTGGCCCCCCCCCCATTCACTGGGTCTGTATATTGGCCCCCCATTCACTGGATCTGTATATTGGCCCCCCATTCACTGGATCTGTATATTGGCCCCCCATTCACTGGGTCTGTATATCGCCCCCCCCATTCACTGGGTCTTTATATTGCCCCCCCCCCCCCATTCACTGGGTCTGTATATTGGCCCCATTCACTGGGTCTGTATATTGCCCCCCCCCGTTCACTGGGTCTGTATATTGCCCCCCCCCCATTCACTGGGTCTGTATATTGCCCCCCCCCCCATTCACTGGGTCTGTATATTGGCCCCATTCACTGGGTCTGTATATTGGCCCCCCATTCACTCGGTCTGTATATTGCCCCCCCCCCTTTCACTGGGTCTGTATATTGCCCCCCCCATTCACTGGGTCTGTATATTGCCCTCCCCCATTCACTGGGTCTGTATATTGCCCCCCCCCATTCACTGGGTCTGTATATTGCCCTCCCCCATTCACTGGGTCTGTATATTGCCCCCCCCCCATTCACAGGGTCTGTACATTGGCCCCCCCCATTCACTGGATCTGTATATTGGCCCCCCATTCACTGGATCTGTATATTGGCCCCCCATTCGCTGGGTCTGTATATTGCCCCCCCCCCCATTCACTGGGTCTGTATATTGCCCCCCCCCCCATTCACTGGGTCTTTATATTGCCCTCCCCCATTCACTGGGTCTGTAAATTGGCCCCCTGTTTACTGGGTCTGTATATTGCCCCCCCCCCCATTCACTGGGTCTGTATATTGGCCCCCCCATTCACTGGATCTGTATATTGGCCCCCCATTCACTGGATCTGTATATTGGCCCCCCATTCACTGGGTCTGTATATCGCCCCCCCCATTCACTGGGTCTTTATATTGCCCCCCCCCCCATTCACAGGGTCTGTATATTGGCCCCCCTATTCACTGGGTCTGTATATTGTCCCCCCCCCCCCATTCACTGGGTCTGTATATTGGCCCCCATTCACTGGGTCTGTATATTGGCCCCCCATTCACTGGGTCTGTATATTGGCCCCCATTCACTGGGTCTGTATATTAGCCCCCGATTCACTGGGTCTGTATATTGGCCCCCCATTCACTGCGTCTGTATATTGGCCCCCCATTCACTGGGTCTGTATATTGGCCCCCCTATTCACTGGGTCTGTATATTGGCCCCCCTATTCACTGGGTCTGTATATTGGCCCCCCTATTCACTGGGTCTGTATATTGGCCCCCCATTCACTGGGTCTGTATATTGGCCCCCCATTCACTGGGTCTGTATACTAGCCCCCCCCCCATTCACTGGGTCTGTATATTGCCCCCCCCCCATTCACAGGGTCTGTATATTGGCCCCCCTATTCACTGGGTCTGTATATTGCCCCCCCCTATTCACTGGGTCTGTATATTGGCCCCCCATTCACTGGGTCTGTATATTTTCCCCCCTATTCACTGGGTCTGTATATTGGCCCCCCTATTCACTGGGTCTGTATATTGGCCCCCCTATTCACTGGGTCTGTATATTGGCCCCCCTATTCACTGGGTCTGTATATTGGCCCCCCTATTCACTGGGTCTGTATATTGCCCTCCCCCATTCACTGGGTCTGTATATTGGCCCCCCTATTCACTGGGTCTGTATATTGGCCCCCCTATTCACTGGGTCTGTATATTGGCCCCCCTATTCACTGGGTCTGTATATTGCCCCCCCCCCCCATTCACTGGGTCTGTATATTAGCCCCCCATTCACTGGGTCTTTATATTGCCCCCCCATTCACTGGGTCTATATATTGGCCCCCCATTCACTGGGTCTGTATATTGGCCCCCCCATTCACTGGGTCTGTATATTGCCCCCCCCCCCGTTCACTGGGTCTGTATAATGCCCCCCCCCCATTCACTGGGTCTGTATATTGCCCCCCCCCCCCATTCACTGGGTCTGTATATTGCCCTCCCCCATTCACTGGGTCTGTATATTGCCCCCCCCCCCATTCACAGGGTCTGTACATTGGCCCCCCCATTCACTGGATCTGTATATTGGCCACCCATTCACTGGATCTGTATATTGGCCCCCCATTCACTGGGTCTGTATATTGCCCCCCCCCCCCCCATTCACTGGGTCTGTATATTGCCCCCCCCCCCATTCACTGGGTCTTTATATTGCCCTCCCCCATTCACTGGGTCTGTAAATTGGCCCCCTGTTTACTGGGTCTGTATATTGGCCCCCCCCCCCATTCACTGGGTCTGTATATTGGCCCCCCATTCACTGGATCTGTATATTGGCCCCCCATTCACTGGATCTGTATATTGGCCCCCCATTCACTGGGTCTGTATATCGCCCCCCCCATTCACTGGGTCTTTATATTGCCCCCCCCCCCCCATTCACTGGGTCTGTATATTGGCCCCATTCACTGGGTCTGTATATTGCCCCCCCCCGTTCACTGGGTCTGTATATTGCCCCCCCCCCATTCACTGGGTCTGTATATTGCCCCCCCCCCCATTCACTGGGTCTGTATATTGGCCCCATTCACTGGGTCTGTATATTGGCCCCCCATTCACTCGGTCTGTATATTGCCCCCCCCCCTTTCACTGGGTCTGTATATTGCCCCCCCCATTCACTGGGTCTGTATATTGCCCTCCCCCATTCACTGGGTCTGTATATTGCCCCCCCCCCATTCACTGGGTCTGTATATTGCCCTCCCCCATTCACTGGGTCTGTATATTGCCCCCCCCCCATTCACAGGGTCTGTACATTGGCCCCCCCCATTCACTGGATCTGTATATTGGCCCCCCATTCACTGGATCTGTATATTGGCCCCCCATTCGCTGGGTCTGTATATTGCCCCCCCCCCCATTCACTGGGTCTGTATATTGCCCCCCCCCCCATTCACTGGGTCTTTATATTGCCCTCCCCCATTCACTGGGTCTGTAAATTGGCCCCCTGTTTACTGGGTCTGTATATTGCCCCCCCCCCCCATTCACTGGGTCTGTATATTGGCCCCCCCATTCACTGGATCTGTATATTGGCCCCCCATTCACTGGATCTGTATATTGGCCCCCCATTCACTGGGTCTGTATATCGCCCCCCCCATTCACTGGGTCTTTATATTGCCCCCCCCCCGTTCACTGGGTCTGTATATTGCCCCCCCCCCATTCACTGGGTCTGTATATTGCCCCCCCCCCATTCACTGGGTCTGTATATTGGCCCCATTCACTGGGTCTGTATATTGGCCCCCCATTCACTCGGTCTGTATATTGCCCCCCCCCCCTTTCACTGGGTCTGTATATTGCCCCCCCCCATTCACTGGGTCTGTATATTGCCCCCCCCCCCATTCACTGGGTCTGTATATTGCCCCCCCCCCATTCACTGGGTCTGTACATTGGCCCCCCCCATTCACTGGGTCTGTATACTGGCCCCCCATTCACTGGGTCTATATATTGGCCCCCCCATTCACTGGATCTGTATATTGGCCCCCCATTCACTGGGTCTGTATATTGCCCCCCCCCCATTCACTGGGTCTGTATATTGCCCCCCCCCCATTCACTGGGTCTTTATATTGCCCCCCCCCCCCCATTCACGGGGTCTGTATATTGGCCCCCCCATTCACTGGGTCTGTATATTGCCCCCCCCCCCTGTTCACTGGATCTGTATATTGGCCCCCCATTCACAGGGTCTGTATATTGGCCCCCCATTCACTGGGTCTGTATATTGGCCCCCCTGTTCACTGGGTCTGTATATTGGCCCCCGATTCACTGGGTCTGTATATTGGCCCCCCTGTTCACTGGGTCTGTATATTGGCCCCCCATTCACTGGATCTGTATATTGCTCCCCCCCCCCTGTTCACTGGGTCTGTATATTGGCCCCCCTATTCACTGGATCTGTATATTGGCCCCCCACTCACTGGGTCTGTATATTGGCCCCCCCATTCACTGGGTATGTATATTGCCCCCCCCCCCCCATTTACTGGATCTTAATATTGGCCCCCCATTCAGTGGGTCTGTATATTGCGCCCCCCCCCCCCTGTTCACTGGGTCTGTATATTGGCCCCTCTGTTCACTGGGTCGGTATATTAGCCCCCCCCCCCCATTCACTGGGTTTGTATATTGGCCCCTCTGTTCACTGGGTCTGTATATTGCCCCCCGTGTTCACTGGGTATGTATATTGCCCCCCCCCCCATTCACTGGGTCTGTATATTGCCCCCTCCCCATTCACTGGGTCTTTATATTGCCCTCCCCATTTACTGGATCTGTATATTGACCCCCATTCACTGGGTCTGTATATTAGCCCCCCACTCACTGTCTGTATATTGCCCCCCCCCCCCCCCCATTTACTGGATCTTAATATTGGCCCCCCATTCACTGGGTCTGTATATTGGCCCCTTGATTTGATGAGTATTACTTGATTTACCTTTTAGGGTCACATGGGTCGTATTCTGCTGGGAAGCTGCAGCATACGGCCTGTATGACCCTCAAGGGACAGTCAGAAAGTGACCTTGTGTTTAGATTCACTTCTTGCGATCACCCGATCACTCAGTACCTGCAGGTCCCAGTGGTGCCCGATGTTCGTTTCCTTTTTAAATAATTCTGATTATAGCGACACTTATTGGGATTTGTTACAAAATTGTATCTGCCAAGAAACGTGTTCAGTAAAAGACAAAGTCACAAAGGGCAAAATAATGGAACAGTAAGAGGCACACCGCTCGGCCCTTCATCTACCACTGTACATTACCGGCCCTGGGGCCCCAACTATGACCCCTGTTCTCTGCCTATATGTATGAGGTGATGATCAGTCTATTAATCCTCCACAATCGACTGCACAGAATTGTCTCAGGATCGTTTTTCTCAGTCTTTTTGGCAACTTTTAGGAAAGTCTGTGCCCCCTGTTTGTCAGGAATAAAAATGGTGGAGAAAAGTCACACAAGAGACATCTTATGGTGCAGAAAAGTCACACAAGAGACATCCCATGGTGGGGAAAAGTCACACGAGACACATCTCATGGTGGAGAAAAGTCACACGAGACACATCTCATGGTGGGGAAAAGTCACACGAGACGCATCTCATGGTGGAGAAAAGTCACACGAGACGCATCTCATGGGGGGGGAAAGTCACACGAGACGCATCTCATGGTGGGGAAAAGTCACACGAGACACATCTCATGGTGGGAAAAAGTCACACGAGACGCATCTCATGGTGGGGAAAAGTCACACGAGACGCATCTCATGGTGGAGAAAAGTCACACGAGACGCATCTCATGGAGGAGAAATGTCACACGAGACACATCTCATGGTGGGGAAAAGTCACACGAGAGACATCTCATGGTGGGGAAAAGTCACACGAGACATCTCATGGTGGGGAAAAGTCACACAAGACACATCTCATGGTGGGGAAATGTCACACGAGACATCTCATGGTGGGGAAAAGTCACACGAGACACATCTCATGGTGGGGAAAAGTCACACGAGACACATCTCATGGTGGGGAAAAGTCACACGAGACACATCTCATGGTGGGGAAAAGTCACACGAGACATCTCATGGTAGGGAAAAGTCACACGAGACACATCTCATGGGGGAGAAAAGTCACACGAGACACATCTCATTGGGAGAAAAGTCACACGAGACATCTCATGGTGGGGAAAAGTCACACGAGACATCTCATGGTGGAGAAAAGTCACACGAGACACATCTCATGGAGGAGAAAAGTCACACGAGACACATCTCATGGTGGAGAAAAGTCACACAAGATACATCTCATGGAGGAGAAAAGTCACACGAGACGCATCTCATGGAGGAGAAAAATCACAAGACACATCTCATGGTGGGGAAAAGTCACACGAGACACATCTCATGGTGGAGAAAAGTCACACGAGACACATCTCATGGAGGAGAAAAGTCACACGAGAAACATCTTATGGTGGGGAAATGTCACACGAGACATGTCATGGTGGGGAAAAGTCACACAAGACACATCTCATGGTGGGGAAAAGTCACACGAGACACATCTCATGGTGGGGAAAAGTCACACGAGAGACATCTCATGGTGGGGAAAAGTCACACGAGACATCTCATGGTGGGGAAAAGTCACACAAGACACATCTCATGGAGGAGAAAAGTCACACGAGAAACATCTCATGGTGGGGAAATGTCACACGAGACATCTCATGGTGGGGAAAAGTCTCACGAGACACATCTCATGGTGGGGAAAAGTCACACGAGACACATCTCATGGTGGGGAAAAGTCACATGAGACACATCTCATGGTGGGGAAAAGTCACACGAGACACATCTCATGGTGGGGAAAAGTCACACGAGACACATCTCATGGTGGGGAAAAGTCACACGAGACACATCTCATGGTGGGGAAAAGTCACACGAGACACATCTCATGGTGGGGAAAAGTCACACGAGACACATCTAATGGTAGGGAAAAGTCACACGAGACACATCTCATTGGGAGAAAAGTCACACGAGACATCTCATGGTGGGGAAAAGTCACACGAGACATCTCATGGTGGAGAAAAGTCACACGAGACATCTCATGGAGGAGAAAAGTCACACGAGACACATCTCATGGTGGACAAAAGTCACACAAGATACATCTCATGGAGGAGAAAAGTCATACGAGACATCTCATGGTGGGGAAAAGTCACACGAGACATCTCATGGTGGAGAAAAGTCACACGAGACACATCTCATGGGGGGGAAAAGTCACACGAGACACATCTCATGGTGGGGAAAAGTCACACGAGACACATCTCATGGTGGGGAAAAGTCACGGGACACATCTCATGGTGGGGAAAAGTCACACGAGACGCATCTCATGGTGGGGAAAAGTCACACGAGACACATCTCATGGTGGGGAAAAGTCACACGAGACGCATCTCATGGGGGAGAAAAGTCACACAAGACATCTCATGGGGGAGAAAAGTCACACAAGACATCTCATGGGGGAGAAAATTCACACGAGACATCTCATGGTGGGGAAAAGTCACACGAGACATCTCATGGTGGAGAAAAGTCACACGAGACACATCTCATGGAGGAAAAAAGTCACACGAGACATCTCATGGTGGAGAAAAGTCACACAAGACACATCTCATGGGGAGAAAAGTCACACAAGACACATCTCATGGTGGAGAAAAGTCACACGGGACACATCTCATGGTGGGGAAAAGTCACACAAGACACATGTCATTGGGGGAAAAGTCACACAAGACATCTCATGGGGGGAAAAGTCACACAAGACATCTCATGGGGGGAAAGTCACACAAGACATCTCATGGTGAAGAAAAGTCACACAAGACACATCTCATGGTGGAGAAAAGTCACACAAGACACATCTCATGGTGGAGAAAAGTCACACGAGACATCTCATGGTGGGGAAAAGTCACACAAGACACATCTCATGGTGGGGAAAAGTCACACGAGACACATCTAATGGTAGGGAAAAGTCACACGAGACACATCTCATTGGGAGAAAAGTCACACGAGACATCTCATGGTGGGGAAAAGTCACACGAGACATCTCATGGTGGAGAAAAGTCACACGAGACATCTCATGGAGGAGAAAAGTCACACGAGACACATCTCATGGTGGACAAAAGTCACACAAGATACATCTCATGGAGGAGAAAAGTCATACGAGACATCTCATGGTGGGGAAAAGTCACACGAGACATCTCATGGTGGAGAAAAGTCACACGAGACACATCTCATGGGGGGGAAAAGTCACACGAGACACATCTCATGGTGGGGAAAAGTCACACGAGACACATCTCATGGTGGGGAAAAGTCACGGGACACATCTCATGGTGGGGAAAAGTCACACGAGACGCATCTCATGGTGGGGAAAAGTCACACGAGACACATCTCATGGTGGGGAAAAGTCACACGAGACGCATCTCATGGGGGAGAAAAGTCACACAAGACATCTCATGGGGGAGAAAAGTCACACAAGACATCTCATGGGGGAGAAAATTCACACGAGACATCTCATGGTGGGGAAAAGTCACACGAGACATCTCATGGATGAGAAAAGTCACACGAGACACATCTCATGGAGGAAAAAAGTCACACGAGACATCTCATGGTGGAGAAAAGTCACACAAGACACATCTCATGGGGAGAAAAGTCACACAAGACACATCTCATGGTGGAGAAAAGTCACACGGGACACATCTCATGGTGGGGAAAAGTCACACAAGACACATCTCATGGTGGAGAAAAGTCACACAAGACACATCTCATGGTGGGGAAAAGTCACACAAGACACATCTCATGGGGGGAAAAGTCACACAAGACATCTCATGGGGGGAAAGTCACACAAGACATCTCATGGTGAAGAAAAGTCACACAAGACACATCTCATGGTGGAGAAAAGTCACACAAGACACATCTCATGGTGGAGAAAAGTCACACAAGACACATCTCATGGTGGGGAGAAAAGTCACACAAGACACATCTCATGGTGGGGAGAAAAGTCACACAAGACACATCTCATGGTGTAGAAAAGTCACACAAGACACATCTCATGGTGGGGAAAAGTCACCCAAGACATCTCATGGTGGAGAAAAGTCACCCAAGACACATCTCATGGGGGAGAAAAGTCACACAAGACTTCTCATGGTGGAAAAAAGTCACACAAGACACATCTCATGGTGGAGAAAAGTCACACAAGATACATCTCATGGGGGAAAAGTCACACAAGACACATCTCATGGGGGGGAAAAGTCACACAAGACACATCTCATGGAGGAGAAAAGTCACACAAGACACATCTCATGGTGTAGAAAAGTCACACGACACATCTCATGGGAGGAAAAGTCACACGAGACACATCTCATGGTGGAGAAAAGTCACACAAGACACATCTCATGGGGGGAAAAGTCACACAAGACACATCTCATGGTGGAGAAAAGTCACACAAGACACATCTCATGGGGGGAAAAGTCACACAAGACACATCTCATGGTGGAGAAAAGTCACACAAGACATCTCATGGTGGAGAAAAGTCACACAAGACACATCTCATGGTGGGGAAAAGTCACACAAGACACATCTCATGGTGGGGAGAAAAGTCACACAAGACACATCTCATGGTGGGGAGAAAAGTCACACAAGACACATCTCATGGTGTAGAAAAGTCATACAAGACACATCTCATGGTGGGGAAAAGTCACACAAGACACATGTCATTGGGGGAAAAGTCACACAAGACATCTCATGGGGGGAAAAGTCACACAAGACATCTCATGGGGGGAAAGTCACACAAGACATCTCATGGTGAAGAAAAGTCACACAAGACACATCTCATGGTGGAGAAAAGTCACACAAGACACATCTCATGGTGGAGAAAAGTCACACAAGACACATCTCATGGTGGGGAGAAAAGTCACACAAGACACATCTCATGGTGGGGAGAAAAGTCACACAAGACACATCTCATGGTGTAGAAAAGTCACACAAGACACATCTCATGGTGGGGAAAAGTCACCCAAGACATCTCATGGTGGAGAAAAGTCACCCAAGACACATCTCATGGGGGAGAAAAGTCACACAAGACTTCTCATGGTGGAAAAAAGTCACACAAGACACATCTCATGGTGGAGAAAAGTCACACAAGATACATCTCATGGGGGAAAAGTCACACAAGACACATCTCATGGGGGGGAAAAGTCACACAAGACACATTTCATGGTGTAGAAAAGTCACACGACACATCTCATGGGAGGAAAAGTCACACGAGACACATCTCATGGTGGAGAAAAGTCACACAAGACACATCTCATGGGGGGAAAAGTCACACAAGACACATCTCATGGTGGAGAAAAGTCACACAAGACACATCTCATGGGGGGAAAAGTCACACAAGACACATCTCATGGTGGAGAAAAGTCACACAAGACATCTCATGGTGGAGAAAAGTCACACAAGACACATCTCATGGTGGGGAGAAAAGTCACACAAGACACATCTCATGGTGGGGAGAAAAGTCACACAAGACACATCTCATGGTGTAGAAAAGTCACACAAGACACATCTCATGGTGGGGAAAAGTCACACAAGACACATGTCATTGGGGGAAAAGTCACACAAGACATCTCATGGGGGGAAAAGTCACACAAGACATCTCATGGGGGGAAAGTCACACAAGACATCTCATGGTGAAGAAAAGTCACACAAGACACATCTCATGGTGGAGAAAAGTCACACAAGACACATCTCATGGTGGAGAAAAGTCACACAAGACACATCTCATGGTGGGGAGAAAAGTCACACAAGACACATCTCATGGTGGGGAGAAAAGTCACACAAGACACATCTCATGGTGGGGAAAAGTCACCCAAGACACATCTCATGGTGGAGAAAAGTCACCCAAGACACATCTCATGGTGGAAAAAAGTCACACAAGACACATCTCATGGTGGAGAAAAGTCACACAAGATACATCTCATGGGGGAAAAGTCACACAAGACACATCTCATGGGGGGGAAAAGTCACACAAGACACATCTCATGGGGGGGAAAAGTCACACAAGACACATCTCATGGAGGAGAAAAGTCACATAAGACACATCTCATGGTGGAGAAAAGTCACACAAGACACATCTCATGGTGGAGAAAAGTCACACAAGACACATCTCATGGGGGGAAAAGTCACACGAGACACATCTCATGGTGGAGAAAAGTCACACAAGACACATCTCATGGGGGGAAAAGTCACACAAGACACATCTCATGGTGGAGAAAAGTCACACAAGACATCTCATGGGGGGAAAAGTCACACAAGACATCTCATGGTGGAGAAAAGTCACACAAGACATCTCATGGTGGAGAAAAGTCACACAAGACATCTCATGGTGGAAAAAAGTCACACGAGACACATCTCATGGTGGGGAAAAGTCACACAAGACACATCTCATGGTGGAGAAAAGTCACACGAGACACATCTCATGGAGGAGAAAAGTCACACGAGACGCATCTCATGGTGGGGAAAAGTCACACGAGACGCATCTCATGGTGGGGAAAAGTCACACGAGACACATCTCATGGTGGGGAAAAGTCACACAAGACATCTCGTGGTGGGGAAAAGTCACACGAGACACATCTCATGGTGGGGAAAAGTCACACGAGACACATCTCATGGTGGAGAAAAGTCACACGAGACACATCTCATGGAGGAGAAAAGTCACACGAGACACATCTCATGGTGGGGAAAAGTCACACGAGACATCTCATGGTGGGGAAAAGTCACACGAGACACATCTCATGGTTGGGAAAAGTCACACGAGATACATCTCATGGTGGGGAAACGTCACACGAGACACATCTCATGGTGGGGAAAAGTCACACGAGACACATCTCATGGTGGGGAAAAGTCACACGAGACACATCTCATGGGGGGAAAAGTCACACAAGACATCTCATGGTGGAGAAAAGTCACATGAGACACATCTCATGGTGGGGAAAAGTCACACAAGACACATCTCATTGGGGAAAAAGTCACACAAGACACATCTAATGGGGGGAAAAGTCACACAAGACATCTCATGGGGGGAAAGTCACACAAGACATCTCATGGTGGGGAAAAGTCACACAAGACACATCTCATGGTGGGGAAAAGTCACCCAAGACACATCTCATGGGGGAGAAAAGTCACCCAAGACACATCTCATGGGGGAGAAAAGTCACACAAGACACATCTCATGGTGGAGAAAAGTCACACAAGACACATCTCATGGAGGAGAAAAGTCACCCAAGACACATCTCATGGGGGGAAAAGTCACACAAGACACATCTCATGGTGGAGAAAAGTCACACAAGACACATCTCATGGAGGAGAAAAGTCACACAAGACACATCTCATGGTGGAGAAAAGTCACACAAGACATCTCATGGGGGGAAGTCACACAAGACATCTCATGGGGGGAAAAGTCACACAAGACATCTCATGGGGGAAAGTCACACAAGACATATCATGGTGGGGAAAAGTCACACAAGATACATCTCATGGTGGAGAAAAGTCACACGAGACACATCTCATGGGGGAGAAAAGTCACACGAGACATCTGATGGTGGAGAAAAGTCACACAAGACACATCTCATGGTGGAGAAAAGTCACACAAAACACATCTCATGGTGGGGAAGTCACACAAGACACATCTCATGGGGGAGAAAAGTCACACAAGACATCTCATGGTGGAGAAAAGTCCCACAAGACACATCTCATGGTGGGGAAAAGTCACACAAGACATCTCATGGTGGAGAAAAGTCACACAAGGCACATCTCATGGTGGGGAAAAGTCACACAAGACACATCTCATGGGGGAGAAAAGTCACACAAGACATCTCATGGTGGGGAAAAGTCACACTAGACATCTCATGGTGGAGAAAAGTCACACAAGACATCTCATGGTGGAGAAAAGTCACACAAGACACATCTCATGGGGGAGAAAAGTCACACAAGACATCTCATGGTGGGGAAAAGTCACACAAGACATCTCATGGTGGAGAAAAGTCACACAAGACATCTCATGGTGGAGAAAAGTCACACAAGACATCTCATGGTGAAGAAAAGTCACACAAGACTAATCTCATGGTGGAGAAAAGTCACACAAGACATCTCATGGTGGAGAAAAGTCACACAAGACACATCTCATGGTGGAGAAAAGTCACACAAGACACATCTCATGGTGGGGAAAAGTCACACAAGACACATCTCATGGGGGAGAAAAGTCACACAAGACATCTCATGGTGGAGAAAAGTCACACAAGACATCTCATGGTGGAGAAAAGTCACACAAGACACATCTCATGGTGGAGAAAAGTCACACAAGACATCACATGGTGGGGAAAAGTCACACAAGACACATCTCATGGTGGGGAAAAGTCACACAAGACACATCTCATGGTGGAGAAAAGTCACACAAGACCCATCTCAGGCTCTAACCTCCTTTATCTATATATTTATTTGCTCGGGATTTCACTACTCTAAATGCACCTTATAAATAGTTTTTCATGTATAATGTAATGTACACATGTATGATGTCTATATAAGTGTGTATCATGCGGGTCTCTCAGTCACTTTATCATATACATATGTATTTCCAGTGATATTTTCTTGGGACCTGAGGAAGGCGCAAGCGAGCAGCAAAACTCGTTGTCTATTGTTGTATCTATATGTATAAAAAGTCTTGTGCAATTGTGGCGTCTAAAGCATCATATATGTTCTGGAACCGCAGCACTTGACTGAGGCCTCATCTTCTTTTTGCCTATGCCATTGTCCAGAGGTAATTACTGACCCATTTCAGGAGAGAAGAGAGTCGTGTCCGGAGGTAATTACTGACCCATTTCAGGGGAGAAGAGAGTCGTGTTCGGAGGTAATTACTGACCCATTTCAGGAGAGAAGAGAGTCGTGTCCGGAGGTAATTACTGACCCATTTCAGGAGAGAAGAGAGTCGTGTTCGGAGGTAATTACTGACCCATTTCAGGAGAGAAGAGAGTCGTGTTCGGAGGTAATTACTGACCCATTTCAGGGGAGAAGAGAGTCGTGTCTGGAGGTAATTACTGACCCATTTCAGGGGAGAAGAGAGTCGTGTGCGGAGGTAATTACTGACCCATTTCAGGAGAGAAGAGAGTCATGTTCGGAGGTAATTACTGACCCATTTCAGGGGAGAAGAGAGTCGTGTCTGGAGGTAATTACTGACCCATTTCAGGGGAGAAGAGAGTCGTGTCTGGAGGTAATTACTGACCCATTTCAGGAAAGAAGAGAGTCGTGTTCGGAGGTAATTACTGACCCATTTCAGGAGAGAAGAGAGTCGTGTCTGGAGGTAATTACTGACCCATTTCAGGAGAGAAGAGAGTCGTGTTCGGAGGTAATTACTGACCTATTTCAGGGGAGAAGAGAGTCGTGTTCGGAGGTAATTACTGACCCATTTCAGGGGAGAAGAGAGTCGTGTGCGGAGGTAATTACTGACCCATTTCAGGAGAGAAGAGAGTCGTGTCTGGAGGTAATTACTGACCCATTTCAGGGGAGAAGAGAGTCGTGTCCGGAGGTAATTACTGACCCATTTCAGGAGAGAAGAGAGTCATGTTCGGAGGTAATTACTGACCCATTTCAGGGGAGAAGAGAGTCGTGTCCGGAGGTAATTACTGACCCATTTCAGGAAAGAAGAGAGTCGTGTCTGGAGGTAATTACTGACCCATTTCAGGGGAGAAGCGAGTCGTGTTCGGAGGTAATTACTGACCCATTTCAGGGGAGAAGAGAGTCGTGTCCGGAGGTAATTACTGACCCATTTCAGGAAAGAAGAGAGTCGTGTTCGGAGGTAATTACTGACCCATTTCAGGGGAGAAGAGAGTCGTGTTCGGAGGTAATTACTGACCCATTTCAGGAGAGAAGAGAGTCGTGTCTGGAGGTAATTACTGACCCATTTCAGGGGAGAAGAGAGTCATGTCCGGAGGTAATTACTGACCCATTTCAGGGGAGAAGAGAGTCTTGTCCGCAGGTACATTCTCCACATAGCTTCATCACACGTTTTTGGTAGATCTGGATTTACCATATTTGTCTATGTTAGGAGTGCCCCTTTAATTCTGCTGCTTCTCTATGTTGGTGACATCATTGCCTCGACAAAACAATTCAATAATCACAAGGAATTCTAATAAAACACTTTATTATAGGAAAACACATCAACAGTAAAATCAGCTGTGATTGGACAAATTTATTAACCCAGCACATTCTGTGCTATGACTGAAATCAACAACGGAGGAAATTATTCCCGTTTACAGTCCTACGTTTTTGTTAATTAGCGAAGGTGACAGAAGATCACCAACAGTTGGGGTGACTGACGGGATGGTGACTGACTGGGGGGTGACTGACTGGGGGGTGACTGATGGGAGGGTGACTGAGGGGAGGGTGACTGACTGGGGGGTGACTGACGGGAGGGTGACTGACTGGGGGGGTGACTGACTGGGGGGTGACTGACTGGGGGGGTGACTGACTGGGGGGGGTGACGGAAGGGTGACTGACGGAGGGTGACTGACTGGGGGGGTAACTGACTGGGGGGGGTAACTGACTGGGGGGGTGACTGACTGGGGGGGGGTGACTGACTGGGGGGGTGACTGACTGGGGGGGGGGTGACTGACTGGGGGGGGGGTGACGGAAGGGTGACTGACGGGGGGTGACTGATAGGAGGGTGATTGATGGAAGATAACTGACTAGGGGTAACTGATGGGAGGGTGACTGATGGGAGGTGACTGACAGGGGGTGACTGACAGGAGGTGACCCACGGGGGGTGACTGACTGGGGGGGTGACTGACGGGAGGGTGACTGACGGGAGGGTGATTGATGGGAGATAACTTACAGGGGGTAACTGATGGGAGGTGACTGACAGGGGGTGACTGACGGGAGGTGACCCACGGGGTGGCCCCGGCCATATGATGTCCAACAGGTTCTGTGCACAACTCCCATTCATCAGAAAACCATGGAGCTCACTGGGCGTTGTACAATTGCCTCTGAAACTGTCCCACCCATTGTGAGCTGCATCACTCCGCACCGATCCCTGCAACAGAGAGGCTAACACAGGACAAGGTTTAAAAGGGTTATCTGGAGGTTAAAAAAAATGTAATATGTTGGGATGGCTTGAAAAGAAAAGAACCCCATACTCACCTACGTGGGTCCTCCGGGGCACTGCTGTGATGTCATCCAGTCACCTATAGTCCTATTTCCCAGATAAGGAGGGAAGTGGCTGCAGACATTGATTGGCTGAGCGGCCATTACTGTGGTGAAGAGCTCGGAGTAACCGGAGCGGGGTCAGGAGCGGAGGACTACACAGCAGGAGCCCTGGAGAGGGAGGCAGGTGAGTATGTGGGGTTCTTTTGTTTCATTTTCATGCCGCCCCAGCAACATATCAATTTATTTTTCTACTTTCCAGATAACAAAGAACGAACCAAAGTGGTTGTTAAAATGAGCCAGAAAACCTTTGCTCCACCCGCCAAAAAAAACAACCAGACGACAGCTCGTCCATATACACCCTGGTGAACAACTCCGCCCACCAAAAATACAACCAGACAAGACTACAGCTCGCCCATATACACCCTGAAAAACTCCGCCCACCAAAAATACAACCAGACAAGACTACAGCTCGCCCATATGCACCCTGAACAACTCCGCCCACCAAAAATACAACCAGACAAGGCAACAGCTCGCCCATATACACCCTGAACAACTCCGCTCACCAAAAATACAACCAGACAAGACTACAGCTCGCCCATATACACCCTGAACAACTCCGCCCATCAAAAATACAACCAGACGAGACTACAGCTCGCCCATATACACCCTGAACAACTCCGCCCACCAAAAATACAACCAGACAAGACTACAGCTCGCCCATATACACCCTGAACAACTACGCCCACCAAAAATACAACCAGACAAGACTACAGCTCGCCGATATACACCCTGAACAACTCCGCCCACCAAAAATACAACCAGACAAGACTACAGCTCGCCCATATACACCCTGAACAACTACGCCCACCAAAAATACAACCAGACAAGACTACAGCTCGCCGATATACACCCTGAACAACTCCGCCCACCAAAAATACAACCAGACAAGACTACAGCTCGCCGATATACACCCTGAACAACTCCGCCCACCAAAAATACAACCAGACAAGACTACAGCTCGCCCATATACACCCTGAACAACTACGCCCACCAAAAATACAACCAGACAAGACTACAGCTCGCCCATATACACCCTGAACAACTCCGTCCACCAAAAATACAACCAGACAAGACTACAGCTTGCCCATATACACCCTGAACAACTCCGCCCACCAAAAATACAACCAGACAAGACTACAGCTCGCACATATACACCCTGAACAACTCCGCTCACCAAAAATACAACCAGACAAGACTACAGCTCACCCATATACACCCTGGTGAACAACTCCGCCCACCAAAAATACAACCAGACAAGACTACAGCTCGCCCATATACACCCTGAACAACTCCGCCCACCAGAAATACAACCAGACAAAACTACACCTCGCCCATATACACCCTGAACAACTCCGCCCACCAAAAATACAACCAGACAAGACCACAGCTCGCCCATATACACCCTGGTGAACAACTCCGCTCACCAAAAAATACAACCAGACAAGACTACAGCTCGCCCATATACACCCTGAACAACTCCGCCCACCAAAAATACAACCAGACAAGACTACAGCTCGCCCATATACACCCTGGTGAACACCATGGTTTCTGCTGCTTCCTCCCATTACAGATTGTTCAAATATCATTTCACCAGGAAAATCTGATAGAGACAACAGCTGGGGGGGGGGGGGAACGTTACGGTTCGGGATTATTGGAGCCATATATATTGAAGCTCAGACAATGCAACGTGGCAGTGACCCTAAACCTACTAATAACTCACCAAGAAATGTCTGGGAAAAGTGACAAAGGGTTCTTCAATATATAGGTCAAACCCTGACTCCTGTGGACAAGGGGGGGGGGGGGGGAAGAGGCCTCATTTAGATATTTTTGTCAGTACCTTGTATCAGTATTAATAACCCGAAACAGAGGAAGGTATAATGGAAGGATCTGCACATCTTCCACACCTACCCAGCACGTCTCCCGCGGTCCGGACCTATCCCACACGCCTCCCGCAAACCGGACCTATCCCACACGCCTCCCGCAAACCGGACCTAACCCACACGCCTCCTGCAGTCCAGACCTACACTTAGTTTTACCTTATCTATACTGTGGCAAAAGACAGACCAAAATACACTTTAACTTTGTAAACAACCATCAGCTCAGAGTCAGGTACCATTAAGTAGAACATTTCCCACAT
Source organism: Hyla sarda (assembly GCF_029499605.1). Lineage (NCBI taxonomy): Eukaryota > Metazoa > Chordata > Amphibia > Anura > Hylidae > Hyla > Hyla sarda. The sequence goes on along the minus strand of NW_026609032.1, from coordinate 363,351 downwards.
TCTGAACAAGAACTCTCTATCGTGTCACCTCTATTCTGTCTAGCAAGATTTAATATATCAGTAAAGTATTTACCACACTGTATCAAACAGGCTTCTCCCCTGTGTGACTTCTTAGATGATTCCGAAGTCTGTCTTTAGTAATAAAACATTTCCCACATTCTGAACAAGCTCTCTATCGTGTCACCTCTCTTTTGTCTAGCAAGATTTAATATATCAGTAAAGTATTTACCACACTGTATTAAACAGGCTTCTCCCCTGTGTGACTTCTTAGATGATTCCGAAGTCTGTCTTTAGTAATAAAACATTTCCCACATTCTGAACATGAATACGGCTTCTCCCCAGTATGAATTCTCTTATGTTTGATATGGCTTGATCTATCTGTAAAACTTTTCCCACATTCTGAACATGAAAATGGCTTCTCCCCAGTGTGAATTCTCTCATGCCTAAGCAGATCCGATTTAGTCAGAAAACATTTCTCACATTCTATACATGAATACGGTTTCTCTCAGGTGTGATTTTTCTGATGTTTACTGAGCCTTGATTTTTCTGCAAAACATTTTCCACATTCTGAACATGAAAATGGCTTCTCTCCTCTGTGACTTCTCTCATGTGTAGCAAGACGTGATTTATCTGTAAAGCTTTTCCCACATTCTGAACAGGGATATGGCTTCGCCCCGGTGTGACTTATCTTATGTCTAACAAGATCTGCATTACTGATGAAGCATTTCTCACATTCTGAACACGAAAATGGTTTCACTCCTGTGTGAAGTCTCTGATGGGCCTTCAGTACGCCCTGCGTAGTAAAACATTTTAAACATTCTGAACATGAATACGGCTTCTCTCCAGTGTGATTAATCTTGTGTCTATCAAGACGTGGTTGGTCTATAAAGCATTTCCCACACTCTGAGCATGAAAATGGCTTCTCTCCTGTGTGAACTTTCTGATGTTTAAGAACACGTGCTCTCTCCATAAAACCCTTTCCACATTCTGAACATGAATACGGTTTCACTCCTGTGTGAATTCTCTGATGATCCTTTAGTTTGGCTTTAGTAATAAAACATTTCCCACATTCTGAACATGAATGCGGCTTCTCCCCAGTGTGAATTCGATGATGTTTAGCAAGGCTAGATCTATCTGTAAAACATTTACCACATTCTGCACATGGAAATGGCCTCTCTCCTGTGTGACTTCTTTCATGTATAACCAGATATGATTTAAGTGTAAAAGATTTCCCACATTCTGAACATGAAAACGGCTTCTCTCCAGTGTGTGTTTTCTGATGTGAAACAAGATATGAATTCTTCATAAAACATTTCCCGCATTCTGAACATTTAAATGTCTTCTCTGCTGTGTGACTTTTCCCATGTATAACAAGATCTGATGTGTCTGTATGGCCTTCTCCACTGAATGAACAGGAATTTGGTTTCTCCCCTGTGTGAATTTTTCTGTGTGTGAAAAGAGTGGAACTTTTTGTAAACTCTTTCCCACATTCATCACATTGAAACATCGTCCTCCCATCCCGACCTGTCCTTGTGATAACAATATGTGGTCGGTCAGGAGAAAGTTCCTGATGATTATACAATAGATCTGTCCTGTGAAGTCCTGGATGGACATTAGAGGTAAGGAGGTCTGTTCCTGAGGAGCGCTCCATGATCTCTCCATCTTCTCCTGAGGAGCGCTCCATGATCTCTCCATCTTCTCCTGAGGAGCGCTCCATGATCTCTTCTACTTTACAAATTAGTGATACTGAGACACTTCCCCCGAAGTTCTTACTTGAATTTTCTGTTAGGGATAAAAATACATCATCATTTTTTTCTCATCCACAATGAAGACATTTACCACATTCCTATTATTTTGGAATCACACATTTCGCAGTTTTTGATATGGTCTCTCAAGCCAAACCCAGAAGTGGATCCAGCGGGAGAGGACGTATAATCCATCACTTTTGTTTCTTATTCCTTTCTAATCCAATCTTGGCTCAGAAAACTGCACCAAAAGATTGCCCCATCCACGCCCTGCCCCACACACGCCCTGCCCCAAAAACGCCCAGCCCAATACACGCCCTGATTTATATACACCCTGCCCCATCCACGCCCTGCCCAATACACGCCCTGCCCCATCCACGCCCTGCCCCAAAAACGCCCTGCCCAATACACGCCCTGATTTATATACACCCTGCCCCATCCACGCCCTGCCCAATACACGCCCTGCCCCATCCACGCCCTGCCCCAAAAACGCCCTGCCCAATACACGCCCTGATTTATATACACCCTGCCCCATCCACGCCCAGCCCAATACACGCCCTGATTTATATACACCCTGCCCCAACCACGCCCTGCCCAATACACGCCCTGCCCCATCCACGCCCTGCCCCAAAAACGCCCTGCCCAATACACGCCCTGATTTATATACACCCTGCCCCATCCACGCCCTGCCCAATACACGCCCTGCCCCACACACGCCCTGCCCCACACACGCCCTGCTTTATATACACCCTGCCCCATCCACGCCCTGCCCAATACACGCCCTGCCCCACACACGCCCTGCCCAATACACGCCCTGCCCCATACACGCCCTGCCCCACACACACCTTCCCCCACACACGCACCCTGCACCACCCACGCCCTCCCCCATCCACGCCCTGCCCCACACGCACCCTGCCCCATCCACGCCCTGCCCCATCCACGCCCTGCCCCACACACGCCCTGCTTTTTACACACCCTGCTTTATACACGCCCTGCCCCATACACGCCCTGCCCCATACACGCCCTGCCCCATACATGCCCCTCCCCATACACACCCTGCTCCATACTCTACCTGTGTGACTCCAGCCTTATATATCTGAACACATCCCTGGGGAAACAGAAGTGGTGATGTTAGGAAGCTCCACCCATGCCCCAAGACGAGAAAGATAGCCGGACAGTGGGACCACGGGGATAGGCAAGTATAGTTATGATCAGAGTCACTTTCACTACACGCCTGAACCAACCGGTTAGTGCGGGGGACACTGATGACAGTTTTCCCTTTAACCCCTTAAGGGTTTTCATTTTTGCACTTTCGTTTTTTCCTCCTTACATTTTAAAAATCATAACCCTTTCAATTTTGCACCTAAAAATCCATATGATGGCTTATTTTTTGAGCCGCCAATTCTACTTTGTAATGACATCAGTCATTTTACCCAAAAATCTACGGCAAAACCCCCCAAAAAAATAATTGTTTGACAAAATTGAAGAAAAAAACACCATTTTTGTAAATTTTGGGGACTCCCGTTTCTACGTAGTACATTTTTCGGTAAAAATGACCCCTTATCTTTATTCTGTAGGTCCATACGATTAAAATGATCCCCTACTTATATAGGTGATTTTGTCGCACTTCTGGTAAAAATCATAACTACATGCTGGAAAATTAATACGATTAAAATTGTCCTCTTCTGACCCCTATATCTTTTTTATTTTTCCGCATATGGGGCTGTATGAGGGCTTATTTTTTGCGCAGTGATCTGAAGTTTTTAGCGGTACCATTTTTGTATTGATCTGACTTTTTGATCACTTTTTATTCATTTTCATGATATAAAAAGTGACCAAAAATACACTATTTTGGACTTTGGAATTTTTTTGCGTGTACGCCATTGACCGTGCAGTTTAATTAATGATATATTTTTATAGTTCGGACAGTTACACAGGCGGTGATACCACATTTGTTTATTTTCATTATGGTTACATAATTTTTATATGGAATTTGGGAAAAGGGAGGCAATTTAAAATTTTCAATAAAGAAGGGGTTAATGGGTGTTTTCTTTTTATTCAACATTTTTATTTTCTTTCTACACTTTTAGTCCCCTTAGGGGACTTTTAGAAAGAATCACATTGATCTGTGTGCTCTGCGCTCGATTGATCCTGCCAGACTTTATCATTCTCAGCGCAGCAGCTGGCACGGAAGGAGAGGTAAGCCCCCGGTTACCTCAGCAGTGGATCTATGCCGCCCCCCATTCCCTTCCGAACCACACCCCCCCCCCCGCGCGCGCCCGCGATCGTGCTGCGGGGGAGCGATCCACCCCACTGGACCACCAGGGATGGTTTAAATGTCCCTTTAGACGCCACTGTCAACTTTGACGGTGGCGATCTAAAGTGTTAATAGCTGGCCGCGGCAACCGCTACATGTCGGCTATTAATGCTGGCCCTCAGCTACAGGAATCAGCTGGGGGACGGCCGGTTTGACGCGGAATCGAATCGGGAGCCCGCACCATACAACGGTTGCCGTTTCAGGACGAGTGTCACGATGCCGGCTGGCAGGAGGTGGATCCTCTGTGCCAGAGAGGGATAGCGAGGACCGTGCTAGTGGACCGGTTCTAAGACACTACAGGTTTTCACCAGAGCCCGCCGCAAAGCGGGATGGTCTTGCTGCGGCGGTAGTGACCAGGTCGTATCCCCTAGCAACGGCTCACCTCTCTGGCTGCTGAAGATAGGCGAGGTACAAGGGAGTAGGCAGAAGCAAAGTCGGACGTAGCAGAAGGTCGGGGGCAGGCGGCAAGGTTCGTAGTCAGGGGAGATAGCAAAGTTCTGGTACACAGGGTATAAACACACAAAAACGCTTTCACTAGGCTCTAGGGCAACAAGATCCGGCAAGGAAGTGCAAGGGAGGAGACTAGATATAGCCAGGAAACAGATGGGAACCAATTAAGCTAATTGGGCCAGGCACCAATCATTGGTGCACTGGCCCTTTAAGTCTCAGGGAGCTGGCGCGCGCGCGCCCTAGAGAGCGGAGCCGCGCGCGCCAGCACATGACCGCAGGAGACGGGAACGGGTAAGTGACCTGGGATGCGATTCGCGAGCGGGCGCGTCCCGCTGTGCGAATCGCATCCCCAACGGCCATGACAGGGCAGCGCTCCCGGTCAGCGCTGACCGGGGAGCTGCAGGGAGAAAGGCGCCGTGAGCGCTCCGGGGAGGAGCGGGGACCCGGAGCGCTAGGCGTAACAGTACCCCCCCCCTTAGGTCTCCCCTTCTCTTTATCGGGTAACTGCCTCCCCTGGGATGAGGACACCGGGAAAGGAAGGAGGGATTCCTCAACGGCAGGCAGAACCGCAGGAGTAGGAATGGGGAGAGAGGGCAGAGGGCGAGACCTGGCACGGGGCAGTGTGACACCAGGACGAGGGCCATGAGGGGACACAGAAGCTTGCCTGGGAGGGGGGGAGGGGCATTTCCTGTGGCAGGCAGAGTCCTTAATGACCTTAGGGGGACCGGATACAGGAGGAACCACAGAGTTACGGCAAGGGTTACTGGGAACCGGTTTTAGACAGTTCTTGGCACAAGAGGACCCCCAACTCTTGATCTCCCCAGTGGACCAATCCAGGGTTGGGGAATGAAGTTGAAGCCAGGGAAGTCCAAGGAGAATTTCCGAGGTGCAATTGGGGAGGACCAAAAGTTCAATCCTCTCGTGATGAGATCCGATGCTCATAAGAAGGGGCTCCGTGCGGAAACGTATGGTACAGTCCAACCTGGCTCCGTTGACCGCGGAGATGCGGAGTGGCTTGACAAGACGGGTCACCGGAATATGGAATTTATTCACAAAGGACTCCCGAATAAAATTCCCAGAAGCTCCAGAGTCCAGACAGGCCACGGCTGAGAGGGGAGAGCTGGCTGAAGTGGAAATCCGAACAGGTACCGTGAGACGTGGAGAAGCCGACTTGGCATCAAGAGACGCCACACCCACGAGAGCTGAGTGTGAGCGTGCGTTTCCCAGACGTGGAGGACGGATTGGGCAATCCACCAGAAAATGTTCAGTACTGGCACAGTACAAACAAAGATTCTCTTCCTTACGGCGATTCCTCTCTTCCAGGGTCAGGCGAGACCGATCCACTTGCATGGCCTCCTCGGCGGGAGGCCTAGGCGCAGATTGCAGTGGAGACTGTGGGAGAGGTGGCCAGAGATCTAAGTCTTTTTCCTGGCGGAGCTCTTGATGCCTCTCAGAAAAACGCATGTCAATGCGAGTGGCTAGATGAATGAGTTCATGCAGGCTAGCAGGAGTCTCTCGTGCGGCCAGAACATCTTTAATGTTGCTGGATAGGCCTTTTTTAAAGGTCGCGCAGAGAGCCTCATTATTCCAGGAAAGTTCAGAAGCAAGAGTACGGAATTGTATGGCGTACTCGCCAACGGAGGAATTACCCTGGACCAGGTTCAGCAGGGCAGTCTCAGCAGAAGAGGCTCGGGCAGGTTCCTCAAAGACACTTCGAATTTCCGAGAAGAAGGAGTGTACAGAGGCAGTGACGGGGTCATCACGGTCCCAGAGCGGTGTGGCCCATGACAGGGCTTTTCCAGACAGAAGGCTGACTACGAAAGCCACCTTAGACCTTTCAGTAGGAAACTGATCCGACATCATCTCCAGATGCAGGGAACATTGGGAAAGAAAGCCACGGCAAAACTTAGAGTCCCCATTAAATTTGTCCGGCAAAGACAGGCGGAGGCTAGGAGTGGCCACTCGCTGCGGAAGAGGTGCAGGAGCTGGCGGAGGAGATGGTTGCTGCTGCTGTAGCTGAGACTGAATCTGCTGTAGCTGCGACTGGAGTTGCTGAGTCATGGTGGTCAAGTACGACAGCTGGTGATCTTGTTGGGCAATCTGTCGGGCTTGCTGGGCGACCAGTGTGGGGAGGTCGGCGACAACAGGCAGAGGAACTTCAGCGGGATCCATGGCCGGATCTACTGTCACGATGCCGGCTGGCAGGAGGTGGATCCTCTGTGCCAGAGAGGGATAGCGAGGACCGTGCTAGTGGACCGGTTCTAAGACACTACAGGTTTTCACCAGAGCCCGCCGCAAAGCGGGATGGTCTTGCTGCGGCGGTAGTGACCAGGTCGTATCCCCTAGCAACGGCTCACCTCTCTGGCTGCTGAAGATAGGCGAGGTACAAGGGAGTAGGCAGAAGCAAAGTCGGACGTAGCAGAAGGTCGGGGGCAGGCGGCAAGGTTCGTAGTCAGGGGAGATAGCAAAGTTCTGGTACACAGGGTATAAACACACAAAAACGCTTTCACTAGGCTCTAGGGCAACAAGATCCGGCAAGGAAGTGCAAGGGAGGAGACTAGATATAGCCAGGAAACAGATGGGAACCAATTAAGCTAATTGGGCCAGGCACCAATCATTGGTGCACTGGCCCTTTAAGTCTCAGGGAGCTGGCGCGCGCGCGCCCTAGAGAGCGGAGCCGCGCGCGCCAGCACATGACCGCAGGAGACGGGAACGGGTAAGTGACCTGGGATGCGATTCGCGAGCGGGCGCGTCCCGCTGTGCGAATCGCATCCCCAACGGCCATGACAGGGCAGCGCTCCCGGTCAGCGCTGACCGGGGAGCTGCAGGGAGAAAGGCGCCGTGAGCGCTCCGGGGAGGAGCGGGGACCCGGAGCGCTAGGCGTAACAACGAGCCAGCTTGTCCTTAGACGGCAACTGGTTAAACGGGTACTTCAGAGGAAACATTTTCAAATCAACTGGTGCCAGAAAATTGGACAAATTTGTAAATTACTTCTATATGAAAATCTTAATCCTTCCAGTACTTATCTTAAGAGCCCTTAACCCCGTCCTGACATCTGACATTGGGAGTGGAGTGAGTGAGCGCCACACTGGGCAGGTGTATAACTATGGTGGACATTATAGTGGAAGAAAGGTGACCTCACGGACGAGGAATCAGAGACCAGACCACCATGTCCTGATGAAGGATCGGGTATCAGAGACCACCATGTCCTGATGAAGGATGAGGTATCAGACCACCATGTCCTAATGAAGGATGAGGTATCAGAGACCACCGTGTTCTGATGAGGTATCAGAGACCACCATGTCCTGATAAAGGATGAGATATCAAGGACCGGACCACTATGTTCTGATGAAGGAGGAGATATCAGGGACTGGACCATCAGGTCTTGATGAAGGATGAGGTATCAGGGACCACCATGTCCTGATGAAGGAGGAGGTATCAGGGACCGGACCACCATATCCTGATGAAGGATGAGGTATCATGGACCGGACCACCATGTCCTGATGAAGGAGGCTGTATCAGGGACAGGACCACCATGTCCTGATGAAGGATGAGGTATCATGGACCACCATATCCTGATGAAGCATGAGGTATCATGGACCGGACCACCATGTCCTGATGAAGGATGAGGCATCATGGACCGGACCACCATGTCCTGATGAAGGATGAGGTATCAGAGACCACCATGTGCTGATGAAGGAAGGAGGAGGTATCAGGGACTGGACCCACAATGTTCTGATGAAGGAGGAGGTATCAGAGACTGGACCGCTATGTCCTGATGAAGGAGGAGGTATCAGAGAAAGGACTGCCATGTCCTGATGAAGGAGGAGGTATCAGAGACCGAACCGCCATGTCCTGATGAAGGAGGAGGTAACAGAGACCGGACCACCCAGTCCTGATGAAGGAGGAGGTATCAGAGACTGGACTGCCACATCCTGATGAAGGAGGAGGTATCAGAGACCGGACCGCCATGTCCTGATAAAGGAGGAGGTATCAGAGACTGGACCGCCATGTCCTGATGAAGGAGGAGGTATCAGAGACCGAACCACCCAGTCCTGATGAAGGAGGTATCAGAGACCGGACCACCCATTCCTGATGAAGGAGGAGGTAGGGGGCTGTAATGGGCGACCTTCTATTTGAGGGGTGAAGATCTCTGTGGGGCTCAAAAGGAGAAAACTTCAGGGTGTCCTGGACTAAGTTCTTGTCCCAGAGCAGAACAGGGATCTATAGCAGATCGTGTGGCCTGTCCTGAAGAAACGTCTTTACATGGGACAAAGAGGCCAAAGTACAGAGAACTGACCCAGCAGAGAACCGAGGGACAATCCTGGGTCCACACCATGAGTGAGGAGGGCAAAAGGCTTATAGAAGGGGGAAACACAAATGTCCGGGCACCACTGGAAGCAAAGTCTCCTGGTGTGGTGGTGTAGACCCTGGAAGAAGCCGGTCTCCTGGTGTGGTGGTGTAGACCCTGGAAGAAGCCGGTCTCCTGGTGTGGTGGTGTAGACCCTGGAAGAAGCCGGTCTCCTGGTGTGGTGGTGTAGACCCTGGAAGAAGCCGGTCTCCTGGTGTGGTGGTGTAGACCCTGGAAGAAGCCGGTCTCCTGGTGTGGTGGTGTAGACACTGGAAGAAGCCGGTCTCCTGGTGTGGTGGTGTAGACCCTGGAAGAAGCCGGTCTCCTGGTGTGGTGGTGTAGACCCTGGAAGAAGCCGGTCTCCTGGTGTGGTGGTGTAGACACTGGAAGAAGCCGGTCTCCTGGTGTGGTGGTGTAGACCCTGGAAGAAGCCGGTCTCCTGGTGTGGTGGTGTAGACCCTGGAAGAAGCCGGTCTCCTGGTGTGGTGGTGTAGACCCTGGAAGAAGCCGGTCTCCTGGTGTGGTGGTGTAGACCCTGGAAGAAGCCGATCTCCTGGTGTGGTGGTGTAGACCCTGGAAGAAGCCGGTCTCCTGGTGTGGTGGTGTAGACCCTGGAAGAAGCCGGTCTCCTGGATTGTATCACCATGAGGATGACCCAGTATAAACACCTCCGCCATTTTGTACAGCAGCCCCAATGACATTAAACAGACTGTAGATGTAACAGAATTTATATCTACAGTAACGAAAAGGAAATACCCCATAAAGTAATTAATCAATTGCAATACTACCCTTGTAATATACAAGTTACTTGTACTAAATGCCAGATACAGTACGAGGGGTTCACGAGCAGAAAACAGGAACATTTTCGACGTACCAGTAATGCATTAGGTAACAACCAATCTGTATCTGGTCTGACCAAGCATCTCAGCGATCAGGGCGATACCACCGGGTGTCAGGTTATGGGAATAGAACGGTCTACCCATTCCATAGGGGAGGAGATTGGACCCAGAAGCTGAAGTCCAGAGAGGATTTCTGGATTCTGACTCTTGACTCTCGCAGTCCTCGTGGCATTAATGCCTGACATGATTTAAAGGGGTATTCCAGGCCAAAACTTTTTTATATATATCAACTGGCTCCGGAAAGTTAAAAAGAATTGTAAATTACTTCTATTAAAAAATCTTAATCCTTCCAATAGTTATTAGCTTCTGAAGTTGAGTTGTTGTTTTCTGTCTAACTGCTTTCTGATGACTCACGTCCCGGGAGCTGTGTAGTTCCTATGGGGATATTCTCCCATCATGCACAGCTCCCGGGACGTGACATCATCATTGAGCAGTTAGACCGAAAACTTCAGAAGCTAATAACTATTGGAAGGATTAAGATTTTTTAATAGAAGTAATTTACAAATCTGTTTAACTTTCCGGAGCCAGTTGATATATATAAAAAAAAGGTTTTGCCTGGAATACCCCTTTAACCCCTTAACCCCTTAAGGACTCCTTAACCCCTATGAGGGCTTGTTTTTTGCGCGACCAGTTGTCCTTTGTAATGACATCACTCATTATATCATAAAATGTATGGCGCAACCAAAAAACACTATTTTTGTGGGGAAATTAAAACGAAAAACGCAATTTTGCTAATTTTGGAAGGTTTTGTTTTCACGCCGTACAATTTATGGTAAAAATGACGTGTGTTATTTATTCTGAGGGTCAATACGATTAAAATGATACCCATTATTATATACTTTTATATTATTGTTGCGCTTAAAAAAACATCACAAACTTTTTAACCAAATTAGTACGTTTATAATCCCTTTATTTTGATGACCTATAACTTTTTTATTTTTCCGTATAAGCGGCGGTATGGGGGCTCATTTTTTGCGCCATGATCTGTACTTTTTTTTGATACCACATTTGCATATAAAAAAACTTTTAATAAATTTTTTATAATTTTTTTTTTAATAAAATGTATAAAAAAAGTAGGAATTTTGGACTTTTTAAATTTTTTTTCGTTCACGCCGTTCACCGTACGGGATCATTAACATTTTATTTTAATAGTTCGGACATTTACGCACGCGGCGATACCAAATATGTCTATAAAAAAAAGTTTTTTACGCTTTTTGGGGGTAAAATAGGAAAAAACTGACATTTTACTTTTTTATTGGGGGAGGGGATTTTTCACTTTTTTTTTACTTTTACTTTTACATTTTTTTACATTTTTTTTTACACTTGAATAGTCCCCATAGGGGACTATTCATAGCAATACCATGATTGCTAATACTGATCTGTTCTATGTATAGGACATAGAACAGATCAGTATTATCGGTCATCTTCTAGTATTGTCTGCTCGATCACAGACCAGAGCAGGAGACGCCGGGAGCCGCACGGAGGAAGGAGAGGGGACCTCCGTGCGGCGTTATGAATGATCGGATCCCCGCAGCAGCGCTGCGGGCGATCCGATCGTTCATTTTAATCGCGAACTGCCGCAGATGCCGGGATCTGTATTGATCCCGGCACCTGAGGGGTTAATGGCGGACGCTCGCGAGATCGCGGGCGTCGGCCATTGCCGGCGGGTCCCTGACTGCGATCAGCAGCCGGGATCAGCCGCGCATGACACGGGCATCGCTCCGATGCCCGCGGTTATGCTTAGGACGTAAATGTACGTCCTGGTGCGTTAAGTACCACCTCACCAGGACGTACATTTACGTCCTGCGTCCTTAAGGGGTTAAGGACTCAGGATTTTTCCGTTTTTGCACTTTCGTTTTTTCCTCCTCACCTTTTAAAAATCATAACCCTTTCAATTTTCCACCTAAAAATCCATATTATGGCTTATTTTTTGCGTCGCCAATTCTACTTTGCAGTGACATTAGTCATTTTACCCAAAAATGCACGGCGAAACAGAAAAAAAAATCATTGTGCGACAAAATCGAAAAAAAAAACGCCATTTTGTAACTTTTGGGGGCTTCCGTTTCTACGCAGTGCATATTTCGGTAAAAATGACCCCTTATCTTTATTCTGTAGGTCCATACGATTAAAATGATCCCCTACTTATATAGGTGATTTTGTCGCACTTCTGGAAAAAATCATAACTACATGCAGGAAAATGTATACGTTTAAAAATGTCATCTTCTGACCCCTATAACTTTTTTATTTTTCCGTGTATGGGGCGGTATGAGGGCTCATTTTTTGCGCCGTGATCTGAAGTTTTTATCGGTATGATTTTTGTTTTGATCTGACTTTTTCATAACTTTTTATACATTTTTTAATGTTATAAAAAGTGACCAAAATACGCTTTTTTGGACTTTGGAATTTTTTTGCGCGTACGCCATTGACCGTACGGCTTAATTAATGATATATTTTTATAGTTCGGACATTTACGCACGTGGCGATACCACATATGTTTATTTATTTATTTTTTTACACTTTTATTTTTTTTATGGGAAAAGGGGGGTGATTCAAACTTTTATTAGGGAAGGGGTTAAATGACCTTTATTAACACTTTTTTTTTACTTTTTTTTTGCAGTGTTATAGGTCCCATACGGACCTATAACACTGCACACACTGATCTCTTATACTGATCATTATTATCCCATAGGGACCTATAACACTGCACACACTGATCTCTTATACTGATCATTAATATCCCATAGGGACCTATAACACTGCACACACTGATCTCTTATACTGATCATTGTTATCCCACAGGGACCTATAACACTGCACACACTGATCTCTTATACTGATCATTGTTATCCCATAGGGACCTATAACACTGCACACACTGATCTCTTATACTGATCATTGTTATCCCATAGGGACCTATAACACTGCACACACTGATCTCCTATGCTGATCACTGGCGTGTATTAACACGCCTGTGATCAGTGTTATCAGCGCTTGACTGCTCCTGCCTGGATCTCAGGCACGGAGCAGTCATTCGCCGATCGGACACCGAGGAGGCAGGTAAGAGCCCTCCCGGTGTCCGATCAGCTGTTCGGGACGCCGCGATTTCACCGCGGCGGTCCCGAACAGCCCGACTGAGCAGCCGGGATACTTTCAGTTTCACTTTAGAAGCAGCGGTCCGCCGCTTCTAAAGGGTTAATACTGCACATCGCCGCGATTGGCGATGTGTGGTATTAGCCGCGGGTCCCGGCCGTTGATTAGCGCCGGGACCGACGCGATATGATGCGGGATCGCGGCGCGATCCCGCTTCATATCGCGGGAGCCGGCGCAGGACGTAAATATACGTCCTGCGTCGTTAAGGGGTTAAGGACGCAGCAAATTTGGGCCTTAAGGACGCAAAAAAATTTATTTTTACGTTTTAATTTTTTCCTCCTCGCCTTCAAAAAATCATAACTCTTTTATATTTTCATCCACAGACTAGTATGAGGCTTGTTTTTTGCGTGACCAGTTGTCCGTTGTAATCACTCACTTTACCATAAAATGTATGGCGCAACAAAAAAATACTTTGTGTGGGGAAATTAAAAAGAAAACCGCAATTTTGCTAATTTTGGAAGGTTTTGTTTTCACGCCGTACAATTTACGGTAAAAGTGACGTGTGTTCTTTATTCTTTGGGTCAATACGATTAAAATGATACCCGTGATAACAGACTTTTCTATTACTGTTGCGCTTCAAAAAAATCACAAACTTTTTAACCAAATTAGTACGTTTAAGATCCCCCTATTTTGAAGACCTATAACTTTTTCATTTTTCCGTATAAGCGGCGGTATGAGGGCTCATTTTTTGCGCTGTGATCTGTACTTTTTATTGATACCATATTTGCTTATATAAAACTTTTAATAAATTTTTTATAAATTTTTTTTGGAATAAATAGTTATAAAAAAAAGCAGCAATTTTGGACTTTTTTTTTTTTACGTTCACGCCGTTCACCGTACGGTATCATTAACATTTTATTTTAATAGTTCAGATATTTACGCACGCGGCAATACCAAATATGTATATAAAATATTCTTTTAACACTTTTTGGGGGTGAAATAGGGAAAATGGGGCAATTTACGTTTTTATTGGGGGAGGGGGTTTTTCACATTTTTGTTACTTTATTTTTTTACACTTTAATAGTCCCCACTCGATTGCTAATCCTGTTCAGTGCTATGTATAGGACACAGCACTGATCAGCATTATCGGTCATCTTCTGCTCTGGTCTGCAGGAAGGCAGATCAGAGCAGAAGACTCCCGGAATACAGCGGAGGCAGGTGAGGGGACCTCCGGCTGCCGTGCTGGATGATCGGATCGCCGCGGCAGCGCTGCGGACGATCCGATCATCCAATTAAGTGTCCGCGATGCTGCAGATGCCGTGATCGGTAGGGGACAGAGTATCGTGATGTCACGACTCTGCCCCCATGTGACATCACGCCCCGCCCCCTCAATGCAAATCTATGGAAGGGGGCGTGGCGGCCATCACGCCCCCTCCCATAGACTTGCATTGAGGGGGCGGGGCGTGACATCACAACTCGGCCCCCATGTGACTTCACGCCCCGATACTCCGTCCCCGTGGTTGGGAGGCATAAGACAGAGCTTCCAGCGCTTCCGGCAGTACTTACAGGTGGGTGCTGCATGCTAGATTGCGGGGGTCCCCAGCGGCTAGGGACCGGAGTACCCCTTTAATGTACATCTACTGACCCATTCATTTATCATTTTACATCTGTTCATTGGTCTCACATTACATGTTGCTTTATACATAGATCGTGCCTGTTATTTGCGTCTTGCATAGTCTATGCTCACTTATATTACATTATTATTATTTGGTTATACGTCCATACACATTTACAGGTGATATAGATTTACTATGCATACACATTTGTTATATTGATATATAGATATAGTGAATATATTTATTATATCTATACAACCTATTTTATTTGGACTTGTAACCTCTAGGCTACTACACGTCCCTCTGTGTTTAGTAGTTTACTATGGTATACAGACACGTAGCGTTATGATTGATGCCTGCGATCCAGGCCGTGGTCTACACTTACATATGGTGACGTGTGAGCGTGCGTCTCCCCATGGACTTACCTTACAGATCCGCTCCACAATTTGTCGATTTGGATGGCCGCAGTCGGGCCTGCACACGTCATGCTGATTCTGGTTCCGGCCTGCGCTGATTCCTGGCGGCACATTTCAGGTTTTCACTATATAAAAGGGGCAGATGCCGGTAATGTATTGCCATGACTAAGAGCCACATTTGGCTCGAAACGCGTTGGCGTTTCTTGTTTTATCACTGTACTGGATATTCCATTGTTTTTAACATAACAGAATAAAATTTTAAGTACTATGTTTTGCTTTGGAGCAGCTGGAGGCCCCTTTTTTGCCCTCTTTTCAGTACTATTCCGGGATACGGCCCGCTGTTTGCCTGCCCTGCTCTCTGAACAGACTTCTTCTTCAGCCGTGGAATAGTGGGAAGCTGAATTCACAATATTTCTTTGTATATCTGGGGACATGGCTGCCTCCTGCCGTGATCTCCAGTCCCCGCTGCAGACTGTAATTGGTGACACTTTCTACACAGATGTTGGACCAGCAGATGCTTTATTTTTATTTTGTGTCCTCCACTCCATCGTAACAATGTTTCTATTGCCGGAATGCCCCTTTAAAGCACAGTCTTAGTAATAATGACCCAGGAGCGTTGTGGAAGAAGAGAAGGGTTACACCATATGGAGCCAGAAATGATCTCGTCCTATCACAGACCGTACTGGAAACGGGAAGTCCTGACCGATATGGTGGATTTCAAGCTTTGAGCCACAAGAAATAAGGGAGAACTATGAGGTTAGTGCCCACCCGAGGGGACATCTCAGCTGTTCTGTGGTGGTCTCCATCTGTGGGGGCTAAACAAAGCTGTTCTGTGGTGATTTCCATCTGTGGGGGCTAAACAAAGCTGTTCTGTGGTGGTCTCCATCTGTGGGGGCTAAACAAAGCTGTTCTGTGGTGGTCTCCATCTGTGGGGGCTAAACAAAGCTGTTCTGTGGTGGTCTGCATCTGTGGGGGCTAAACAAAGCTGTTCTGTGGTGGTCTCCATCTGTGGGGGCTAAACAAAGCTGTTCTGTGGTGGTCTCCATCTGTGGGGGCTAAACAAAGCTGTTCTGTGGTGGTCTGCATCTGTGGGGGCTAAACAAAGCTGTTCTGTGGTGGTCTCCATCTGTGGGGGCTAAACAAAGCTGTTCCGTGGTGGTCTCCATCTGTGGGGGCTAAACAAAGCTGTTCTGTGGTGGTCTGCATCTGTGGGGGCTAAACAAAGCTGTTCTGTGGTGGTCTCCATCTGTGGGGGCTAAACAAAGCTGTTCTGTGGTGGTCTCCATCTGTGGGGGCTAAACAAAGCTGTTCTGTGGTGGTCTGCATCTGTGGGGGCTAAACAAAGCTGTTCTGTGGTGGTCTCCATCTGTGGGGGCTAAACAAAGCTGTTCTGTGGCGATTTCCATCTGTGGGGGCTAAACAAAGCTGTTCTGTGGTGGTCTGCATCTGTGGGGGCTAAACAAAGCTGTTCTGTGGTGGTCTGCATCTGTGGGGGCTAAACAAAGCTGTTCTGTGGTGGTCTCCATCTGTGGGGGCTAAACAAAGCTGTTCTGTGGTGGTCTGCATCTGTGGGGGGCTAAACAAAGCTGTTCTGTGGTGATTTCCATCTGTGGGGGCTAAACAAAGCTGTTCTGTGGTGATTTCCATCTGTGGGGGGCTAAACAAAGCTGTTCTGTGGTGGTCTGCATCTGTGGGGGCTAAACAAAGCTGTTCTGTGGTGGTCTGCATCTGTGGGGGCTAAACAAAGCTGTTCTGTGGTGGTCTGCATCTGTGGGGGCTAAACAAAGCTGTTCTGTGGTGGTCTGCATCTGTGGGGGCTAAACAAAGCTGTTTTGGCTAAACAATTAGAGACAAACTGGACAGAGAGGTGACCTAGTGAAGGTCTCAATAAGCAGTCAGTGGGGTCCGTAGATTAGGCTATGGGTGGGGTAGGTGACTTGAACAGTAATAATACAGGAAGATCCCGGGAAGAAGACCATGTGGACATGAGATCAAGTGGGAAGGGATAAAGGGTGTCCAGGCATTTAGGGGGTTCAGGCATTTAGGCCTATGGAACAATCCATCCAGATGCCTCCATTTCTCAGAGAAGTTCTTACAGACCTTAGACGTATGCCTGGAGCGTCAGTAGGGACCTCTTGTTGGGATTCACACATCCTTGGATCTTTGATATAGAGCGTTTCATGTATGGCCCAGATGTGGCGCTCTATCTTGTTTGACATCCCTGGATATTTGTTATAGACCGTTTAATCTAGGGCCCCGATCAGGCGCTCTATGATGTCTGACAACCTTGGATCTTTGATATAGAGCATTTCATGTATGGCCTAGATGAGGCGCTCTATCATGTCTGACATCCTTGGATCTTTGATATAGAGAGTTTCATGTATGGCCTAGATGAGGCGCTCTATCATGTCTGACATTCTTGGATCTTTGATATAGAGCGTTTCATGTATGGCCTAGATGAGGTGCTCTATCATGCCTGACATCCTTGGATCTTTGATATAGACCATTTCATCTAGGGCCCTGATTAGGCGCTCTATCATGTCTGACATCTTTGGATATTTGATATAGACCGTTTCATGTATGGCCCCGATCAGGCGCTCTATGATGTCTGACATTCTTGGATCTTTGATATAGAGCGTTTCATGTATGGCCTAGATGAGGTGCTCTATCATGCCTGACATCCTTGGATCTTTGATATAGAGAGTTTCATGTATGGCCTAGATGAGGCGCTCTATCATGTCTGACATTCTTGGATCTTTGATATAGAGCGTTTCATGTATGGCCTAGATGAGGTGCTCTATCATGCCTGACATCCTTGGATCTTTGATATAGACCATTTCATCTAGGGCCCTGATTAGGCGCTCTATCATGTCTGACATCTTTGGATATTTGATATAGACCGTTTCATGTATGGCCCCGATCAGGCGCTCTATCATGTCTGAAATCCTAGAAGACCTATCTGTGTCAGACGCATTATCAGATTAGAGGTTGGGAGCCCACCTGAAGAACAACAACAATGGTAAGAGGGAGACTTGGATGGAGGAGTTGTGACCTGCATAGAGGGGGGGGGGGGGTCCAATATAGGGTGCGGCATCTATCAGACCTCTCTTGTATTAGTTGAGGATGAGAGTCATTCCATAGCTGCCGCCATAGTCTGGGAGATCAGAAAAAGACAGACAAAGAGAGAGTCCATCTGGAGGGTGCACAGACCATGACCGATCTGAAGGTCCTGAGCAGTATGTGGAGGGGAAGCCACACAAAAAAAAACATTGTCAAAGTTGGAAAGAAGAGGATTCTGTGGTCTCTGTGTCTGGACAAGTCTGAAGCCTGGAAATACAGGGGGAGGAGGAGGAACAGGAGAAGGAGGAAGGAGAGGAGGAGAAGAAGAAGGGGAAGAGGAGGAGGAAGAGACATAAGACAAAAAGTTCCATGCTCCATGAATGAGGAGACCGAAGGAAGGAGAACAGGAGTCGTCTAAGAAAAGAGAGAATGAAGCGTACACAGAGAACAGAACAAAGGGGACATAGCAGAGGATGTGGTGAGCGAGAGGTCTGGACCGCACACAGCCACCATGTCTAGAAGGGCTAGGGGACTACAGGACATAAAGAATTGCGGAGAGACAAAAACCAATTAGTGGAGTAGTTAGTACTAGACGATCCACACCAGGTTCCCCAGGCTTTAGCCGGACATTTCCGGTGCTTGTATACCAGTTTTTCATCTGAAACAGACGTGTTAACCAAGGTCTCTGCTCCGCTCCCTCATTGTGATGGGATAAAAATAGCTGCACTAGGAATAAAACAGCACATTTTTTGGAAGCGATACTGTAGTGCTGTGTTTTCCTAATAATTGCTATTACTTCCAAGTGGTAAGCGTGGGAACCCTAGGGTCCATCCATCACGAAAGGTGTTTCACAGTGTGACTACTGCCCATCAGCAAATATACCAAGAAGGCAACCCCAATGCTCCGGCAGCACTGGGTCACCCAACAGGGTACCTAAAAATTGTACAACGAATTGCAGGGCAGGACCACATCATGTGGATAATATCAGATCGGGGAGCTGTGCACCTATGACATTCCGTCCTCAGGCATCTTCCATTTAACCAATCGTACCGGAGTCAAACAGCAATGATGGAAGATGTAAAGCTGAATGAGACGATTGTTAATGGCTGAAGAGACAGAGAAGCGGCACCAAAGCGCTTCCTCCATTGCTAATCCGTCAGGGAGAGGATCACTTGGCCTCCACAAGAAGTGGGTCACATTTCATTTTAGCATCAATTAGAGCTGTAGAGAGGGCGAAATGAGGCCCCTGAGATTTATGAACTCCAATATGAGGAAATCGGCAGAACGGTCTGAAAGACGTTGGGAAAATACTCAAAAGTGCGAAAGGTTCCATCACCGTAAACGTCCCAATAGTGCGCACCCTGTGTGAGATCCAGTAGGATGGGTCAATGTCATCTAAGAAATGGGGTAGGAATGTGTCATAACCTGTCTGGTCCGTCATAACGCCCATATAGGTCAATAGTTTCTTTGCTGCCGTCCACACCCATGAGGCTAACCTGTGAATCGGCAAGCAGAGGACACCTGGTCCCCTCCCCCCCACCACCGGCCAGAGCTGTCTGAGTTAGAGTAAAGTGGGCTAAGTAATGTTCACTGTTGAAGAAAACTACAAGTTTGACCCAGCTACATTTAGATCTATTAGGACCCCAGATGAAACTCAGAAGAAGGGAGAGACGTGGTTAAAGAGAATGGCACTGGTACAGGGGAAGAGGCATGTTCAAGCAGATAGACATTTGGGGAGATCACCATGTTAACGAGGTTGATATGACCCGCTACTGAAAGCGGAAGCATCAACCAGACTTAAATTTCTCCCTGACCAATGGCAACAAGGGAAGGATATTTCACTCATGGGCCTCCTCGAATCATCGGCTAATCTGTACCCCAAGATATTTAAATTGTGACACCACCCGGAGGGCCGCGCGCCTCCACCCCCCACCCAGAACACCAAGCGCCTCCACCCCCTACCCGGAGGGCCGCGCACCTCAACCCCACAACCAAGGGACTGCGCGCATCCACCCCCGGCCAGAGGACAGTGTTCCTCCACCCCCCACCCGGAGGACCGCGCATCTCCACCCCCCACCCATCAAGGCAGAAGGGCATAACAACTGATTTACCCCAATTGATCTTGAGGGCTGAATAAACCCCAAAGTGATTAATAACAGACATGCCAATTGGGAGAGTGCGCTCAGGTGATGCCATAAATAGGATCAAGTCGTCTGCATACAGTCCTACCCTATCCTGCCAAGTGCCGAAAACTATCCCTTCATAACAAGTAGTGTTGAGCGGCATAGGCCATATTCGAATTCGCAAATATTCGCGAATATATGGACGAATATTCGTCATATATTCGTAATATTCTCGTTTTATTTTAACATATGGGAAAATTCGCATATGCGAAAATTTGCACGCCAGTCTCATACAGTAGTATTAGAGCCTTCTTTACACCACACAAGCTGGAAGCAGAGAGGGGTGATCACTGTGATGTGTACTGTGAAGAAAAAAATAAATAAATAAACGAATATTCGTAATTACGAATATATAGCGCTATATTCGCGAATATGTGATATTCGCGAATAAAATTCGTATTGCGAATATTCGCAAGCAACACTAATAACAAGGGTGTTGACGGATTTGTAAGGCAAGTGGCTCACTAGCAAGAGCAAAAAGAAAGGGAGAGATAGCAGCCCTGTCACGTCCCCCTGGCCAAATGAAAATACGGAGAGAAAGTACCATAAATGGCCACTAGGGCTTTTATACAACAGAGAGATCCAAGGGATTAATCTCGGGCCAAAGCCAATCCATCGTAGGACAGCCAGAAGGAAAGGCCGTTCAATAGAATCAAAGTCTTTAGCGGCATCGAGTGAGGCCCCAGCCCAGTTCTGACTATTAGTGACTCCTATCTGTGTCCAAACCTGCACACGGCGAATATTATCCGACATGGACCGCCCCGGCATAAATCCGGACTGATCCCAGTGTACAACCTCCAGAATCACCAGATTCAATCGGTTAGCATATATTTTGGTAGCTAGAATTTTGGCAAGTATTTTAAGAAGGAATATAGGTGGGTAAGAACTATGGTAAGGGGGGGTGGGGTTCCGGGTCCTGATCCGGTTTGAGTATAACAACTATAGAAGCGTCCTAGATACATGAAAAAATAAGTGTATAATAATATAGGGAAGTAAACGACACAGTGGTCAACTAAACAGTAAGGTAGGTATAAACGAGGCAAAAATAAGGAAGTCACAGTAAGGAGTACCAAGCACAGAAACAGTATACAGGTATAGTTACCAAAAGACAGAGTGACACTTGTGCACCAGACCACCCTCACCCAACGTTTCACCAATGAGGCTTCTTCCGGGGCGTAATCAGGATGGGTAGCCTTATTTTTGCCTTGTTTATACCTACCTTACTGTTTAGTTGACCACTGTGTCTGTGGGGAGACTTTATTTTCGTTTACTTCCCTATATTATTATTGTTATTCTCTTTTGGGTATCCCTTGTAGGTTCTTTTTACATTATCTTAGTCACACTTACGGTAGCATCTGAGTCCCACCAGACCACCCTTCATTTTCTGTGCCTCTGTGGCTGCAGTTCCGCAGTTGTATCTGCGCTATATAAATTTATATGTATTTTATTTGGTTTTAAATGTCTGTATATGGATTTTGGATTTATGTTTTAATAAAATGTTGCTAATTTTTCATAATGGATCTGTATACGCTTCTTTTTTCACGAATCTATTATGTTTTGGCGTAGGATCTACGCACTGTTCTTAGGGACATAGTGTTTAACTATAGAAGCGTCGTAAAATGAGTCAGGAAAGGGATTATCTTGAAAAGCTGTGTGTGATGTGTATGTAATGTATAATGTGTGTATGATGTCTATGTGTGATGTGTATGTAATGTATAATGTGTGTATGATGTCTATGTGTGATGTGTATGTAATGTATGATGTGTGTATGATGTCTATGTGTGATGTGTATGTAATGTATAATGTGTGTATGATGTCTGTGTGTGATGTGTATGTAATGTATAATGTGTGTATGATGTCTATGTGTGATGTGTATGTAATGTATAATGTGTGTATGATGTCTATGTGTGATGTGTATGTAATGTATAATGTGTGTATGATGTCTATGTGTGATGTGTATGTAATGTATGATGTGTGTATGATGTCTATGTGTGATGTGTATGTAATGTATGATGTGTGTATGATGTCTATGTGTGATGTGTATGTAATGTATAATGTGTGTATGATGTCTGTGTGTGATGTGTATGTAATGTATAATGTGTGTATGATGTCTATGTGTGATGTGTATGTAATGTATAATGTGTGTATGATGTCTATGTGTGATGTGTATGTAATGTATAATGTGTGTATGATGTCTCTGTGTGATGTGTATGTAATGTATAATGTGTGTATGATGTCTGTGTGTGATGTGTATGTAATGTATAATGTGTGTATGATGTCTATGTGTGATGTGTATGTAATGTATAATGTGTGTATGATGTCTATGTGTGATGTGTATGTAATGTATGATGTGTGTATGATGTCTATGTGTGATGTGTATGTAATGTATGATGTGTGTATGATGTCTGTGTGATGTGTATGTAATGTATAATGTGTGTATGATGTCTGTGTGTGATGTGTATGTAATGTATAATGTGTGTATGATGTCTATGTGTGATGTGTATGTAATGTATAATGTGTGTATGATGTCTATGTGTGATGTGTATGTAATGTATAATGTGTGTATGATGTCTCTGTGTGATGTGTATGTAATGTATAATGTGTGTATGATGTCTATGTGTGATGTGTATGTAATGTATGATGTGTGTATAATGTCTGTGTGTGATGTGTATGTAATGTATAATGTGTGTATGATGTCTATGTGTGATGTGTATGTAATGTATAATGTGTGTATGATGTCTGTGTGATGTGTATGTAATGTATACTGTGTGTATGATGTGTATGTAATGTATAATGTGTGTATGATGTCTATGTGTGATGTGTATGTAATGTATAATGTGTGTATGATGTCTATGTGTGATGTGTATGTAATGTATAATGTGTGTATGATGTCTAAGTGTGATGTGTATGTAATGTATGATGTGTGTATAATGTCTAAGTGTGATGTGTATGTAATGTATGATGTGTGTATAATGTCTATGTGTGATGTGTATGTAATGAATAATGTGTGTATAATGTCTATGTGTGATATGTATGTAATGTATGTATAATGTCTATATGTGATGTGTATGTAATGTATGATGTGTGTATGATGTCTCTGTATGATGTGTATGTAATGTATAATGTCTATGTGTGATGTGTATGTAATGTATAATGTGTGTATGATGTCTCTGTGTGATGTGTATGTAATGTATGATGTATGTATGTCTGTGTGTGATGTGTATGTAATGTATGATGTATGATGTCTGTGTGTGATGTGTATGTAATGTATAATGTGTGTATGATGTCTGTGTGTGATGTGTATGTAATGTATGATGTGTGTATGATGTCTATGTGTGATGTGTATGTAATGTATAATGTGTGTATGATGTCTAAGTGTGATGTGTATGTAATGTATGTGTGTATGATGTCTATGTGTGATGTGTATGTAATGTATGATGTGTGTATGATGTCTATGTGTGATGTGTATGTAATGTATGATGTGTGTATGATGTCTAAGTGTGATGTGTATGTAATGTATAATGTGTGTATGATGTCTGTGTGTGATGTGTATGTAATGTATAATGTGTGTATGTCTCTGTGTGATGTGTATGTAATGTATGATGTATGTATGTCTGTGTGTGATGTGTATGTAATGTATGATGTATGATGTCTGTGTGTGATGTGTATGTAATGTATAATGTGTGTATGATGTCTGTGTGTGATGTGTATGTAATGTATGATGTGTGTATGATGTCTATGTGTGATGTGTATGTAATGTATAATGTGTGTATGATGTCTAAGTGTGATGTGTATGTAATGTATGATGTGTGTATGATGTCTAAGTGTGATGTGTATGTAATGTATGTGTGTATGATGTCTATGTGTGATGTGTATGTAATGTATGATGTGTGTATGATGTCTATGTGTGATGTGTATGTAATGTATGATGTGTGTATGATGTCTAAGTGTGATGTGTATGTAATGTATAATGTGTGTATGATGTCTATGTGTGATGTGTATGTAATGTATGATGTGTGTATGATGTCTATGTGTGATGTGTATGTAATGTATAATGTGTATGATGTCTATGTGTGATGTGTATGTAATGTATAATGTGTGTATGATGTCTATGTGTGATGTGTATGTAATGTATGATGTGTGTATGATGTCTATGTGTGATGTGTATGTAATGTATAATGTGTGTATGATGTCTAAGTGTGATGTGTATGTAATGTATGATGTGTATATGATGTCTGTGTGTGATGTGTATGTAATGTATAATGTGTGTATGATGTCTAAGTGTGATGTGTATGTAATGTATGATGTGTGTATAATGTCTAAGTGTGATGTGTATGTAATGTATAATGTGTGTATGATGTCTATGTGTGATGTGTATGTAATGTATGATGTGTGTATGATGTCTATGTGTGATGTGTATGTAATGTATAATGTGTGTATGATGTCTATGTGTGATGTGTATGTAATGTATAATGTGTGTATGATGTCTAAGTGTGATGTGTATGTAATGTATGATGTGTGTATAATGTCTAAGTGTGATGTGTATGTAATGTATGATGTGTGTATAATGTCTATGTGTGATGTGTATGTAATGTATAATGTGTGTATGATGTCTATGTGTGATGTGTATGTAATGAATAATGTGTGTATAATGTCTATGTGTGATATGTATGTAATGTATGTATAATGTCTATATGTGATGTGTATGTAATGTATGATGTGTGTATGATGTCTCTGTATGATGTGTATGTAATGTATAATGTCTATGTGTGATGTGTATGTAATGTATAATGTGTGTATGATGTCTCTGTGTGATGTGTATGTAATGTATGATGTGTGTATGATGTCTGTGTGTGATGTGTATGTAATGTATAATGTGTGTATGATGTCTCTGTGTGATGTGTATGTAATGTATGATGTATGTATGTCTGTGTGTGATGTGTATGTAATGTATGATGTATGATGTCTGTGTGTGATGTGTATGTAATGTATAATGTGTGTATGATGTCTGTGTGTGATGTGTATGTAATGTATGATGTGTGTATGATGTCTATGTGTGATGTGTATGTAATGTATAATGTGTGTATGATGTCTAAGTGTGATGTGTATGTAATGTATGATGTGTGTATGATGTCTAAGTGTGATGTGTATGTAATGTATGTGTGTATGATGTCTATGTGTGATGTGTATGTAATGTATGATGTGTGTATGATGTCTATGTGTGATGTGTATGTAATGTATAATGTGTGTATGATGTCTAAGTGTGATGTGTATGTAATGTATAATGTGTGTATGATGTCTATGTGTGATGTGTATGTAATGTATGATGTGTGTATGATGTCTATGTGTGATGTGTATGTAATGTATAATGTGTATGATGTCTATGTGTGATGTGTATGTAATGTATAATGTGTGTATGATGTCTATGTGTGATGTGTATGTAATGTATGATGTGTGTATGATGTCTATGTGTGATGTGTATGTAATGTATAATGTGTGTATGATGTCTAAGTGTGATGTGTATGTAATGTATGATGTGTATATGATGTCTGTGTGTGATGTGTATGTAATGTATAATGTGTGTATGATGTCTAAGTGTGATGTGTATGTAATGTATGATGTGTGTATAATGTCTAAGTGTGATGTGTATGTAATGTATAATGTGTGTATGATGTCTATGTGTGATGTGTATGTAATGTATGATGTGTGTATGATGTCTATGTGTGATGTGTATGTAATGTATAATGTGTGTATGATGTCTATGTGTGATGTGTATGTAATGTATAATGTGTGTATGATGTCTAAGTGTGATGTGTATGTAATGTATGATGTGTGTATAATGTCTAAGTGTGATGTGTATGTAATGTATGATGTGTGTATAATGTCTATGTGTGATGTGTATGTAATGTATAATGTGTGTATGATGTCTATGTGTGATGTGTATGTAATGAATAATGTGTGTATAATGTCTATGTGTGATATGTATGTAATGTATGTATAATGTCTATATGTGATGTGTATGTAATGTATGATGTGTGTATGATGTCTCTGTATGATGTGTATGTAATGTATAATGTCTATGTGTGATGTGTATGTAATGTATAATGTGTGTATGATGTCTCTGTGTGATGTGTATGTAATGTATGATGTGTGTATGATGTCTGTGTGTGATGTGTATGTAATGTATAATGTGTGTATGATGTCTCTGTGTGATGTGTATGTAATGTATGATGTATGTATGTCTGTGTGTGATGTGTATGTAATGTATGATGTATGATGTCTGTGTGTGATGTGTATGTAATGTATAATGTGTGTATGATGTCTGTGTGTGATGTGTATGTAATGTATGATGTGTGTATGATGTCTATGTGTGATGTGTATGTAATGTATAATGTGTGTATGATGTCTAAGTGTGATGTGTATGTAATGTATGATGTGTGTATGATGTCTAAGTGTGATGTGTATGTAATGTATGTGTGTATGATGTCTATGTGTGATGTGTATGTAATGTATGATGTGTGTATGATGTCTATGTGTGATGTGTATGTAATGTATAATGTGTGTATGATGTCTAAGTGTGATGTGTATGTAATGTATGATGTGTGTATGATGTCTAAGTGTGATGTGTATGTAATGTATAATGTGTGTATGATGTCTATGTGTGATGTGTATGTAATGTATGATGTGTGTATGATGTCTATGTGTGATGTGTATGTAATGTATAATGTGTATGATGTCTATGTGTGATGTGTATGTAATGTATAATGTGTGTATGATGTCTATGTGTGATGTGTATGTAATGTATGATGTGTGTATGATGTCTATGTGTGATGTGTATGTAATGTATAATGTGTGTATGATGTCTAAGTGTGATGTGTATGTAATGTATAATGTGTGTATGATGTCTATGTGTGATGTGTATGTAATGTATGATGTGTGTATGATGTCTATGTGTGATGTGTATGTAATGTATGATGTGTGTATGATGTCTATGTGTGATGTGTATGTAATGTATAATGTGTGTATGATGTCTAAGTGTGATGTGTATGTAATGTATAATGTGTGTATGATGTCTATGTGTGATGTGTATGTAATGTATGTGTGTATGATGTCTATGTGTGATGTGTATGTAATGTATGATGTGTATATGATGTCTGTGTGTGATGTGTATGTAATGTATAATGTGTGTATGATGTCTAAGTGTGATGTGTATGTAATGTATGATGTGTGTATAATGTCTAAGTGTGATGTGTATGTAATGTATAATGTGTGTATGATGTCTATGTGTGATGTGTATGTAATGTATGATGTGTGTATGATGTCTATGTGTGATGTGTATGTAATGTATAATGTGTATGATGTCTATGTGTGATGTGTGTATGTAATGTATGATGTGTGTATGTAATGTATAATGTGTGTATGATGTCTCTGTGTGATGTGTATGTAATGTATGATGTATGTATGTCTATGTGTGATGTGTATGTAATGTATAATGTGTGTATGATGTCTATGTGTGATGTGTATGTAATGTATGATGTGTGTATGATGTCTATGTGTGATGTGTATGTAATGTATGATGTCTGTGTGTGATGTGTATGTAATGTATAATGTGTGTATGATGTCTAAGTGTGATGTGTATGTAATGTATGATGTGTGTATGATGTCTGTGTGTGATGTGTATGTAATGTATGATGTGTGTATGATGTCTATGTGTGATGTGTATGTAATGTATGATGTGTGTATGATGTCTGTGTGTGATGTGTATGTAATGTATAATGTGTGTATGATGTCTAAGTGTGATGTGTATGTAATGTATGATGTGTGTATGATGTCTATGTGTGATGTGTATGTAATGTATAATGTGTGTATGATGTCTAAGTGTGATGTGTATGTAATGTATAATGTGTGTATGATGTCTATGTGTGATGTGTATGTAATGTATAATGTGTGTATGATGTCTAAGTGTGATGTGTGTATGTAATGTATAATGTGTGTATGATGTCTAAGTGTGATGTGTATGTAATGTATAATGTGTGTATGATGTCTATGTGTGATGTGTATGTAATGTATAATGTGTGTATGATGTCTAAGTGTGATGTGTATGTAATGTATAATGTGTGTATAATGTCTATGTGTGATGTGTATGTAATGTATAATGTGTGTATGATGTCTAAGTGTGATGTGTGTATGTAATGTATAATGTGTGTATGATGTCTGTGTGTGATGTGTATGTAATGTATAATGTGTGTATGATGTCTATGTGTGATGTGTATGTAATGTATAATGTGTGTATGATGTCTAAGTGTGATGTGTGTATGTAATGTATAATGTGTGTATGATGTCTATGTGTGATGTGTATGTAATGTATAATGTGTGTATGATGTCTAAGTGTGATGTGTGTATGTAATGTATGATGTGTGTATGATGTCTAAGTGTGATGTGTATGTAATGTATAATGTGTGTATGATGTCTAAGTGTGATGTGTGTATGTAATGTATAATGTGTGTATGATGTCTAAGTGTGATGTGTATGTAATGTATGATGTGGAGGGGGGGCAGTGGCGGGTGTATGTATGATATGTGTATATGTATGGTGTATATGTAGGGTGTGAGTGTATGTGTGTATGTAATGTATAATGTGGGGGGGGGGCAGTGGCGGGGGGGGGGGTATGTGTATGTATGATATGGGGGCAGTGGCTGGTGTATGTATGATATGTGTATGTATGAATGTTTTGTATAGGAGCGGACTGTCACGTTGGGCATTAGGGCAGTTGTGCCATCTAATTTTATTTATTTTTAGTGGCCCCCGCACTTAATTGCCCCCCCCAGAATCCCCCCCTTCATACTCACCCGACAACCAAGAGCCCCACGGATGCACACAAACACCCCCGAACCAAAACTACAACTCCCAGCATGTTGGACCATAACCTAAACTGTAGAACTATAAAGTGTAACATGCTGGGAGTTGTAGTTTTGGTTCGGGGCAGCTGCAGAGCCATAGGCTGCATCAGGGCATGCTGGGTGTTGTAGTTACTACCTGTAATTCCCTGTATTCCTTGACAAATCCTATGGCTCTACAGCTGACACAAACCAAAACTACAACTCCCAGCATGTTACACAATAACCTTAACTGTCCTACTATACAGTGCAACATGCTGCAACACCCACACAACCATAGGCTGCATCAGGGCATGCTGGGTGTTGTAGTTATCTACTAACTAAATGCAACTTCCAGCATTTTCTGACACAAAATGCAGCATATAAACTGGAGAAGCAGAACCCCCCCCCCCCCCCCCAGTAACACATAAGTTCCTATTGAGACTGATTATAATATTGTATAAAGTGCGTATACATGTGAATAAGCCCCTTTCCTAATAAAAGTTTCCAATTTTCTTTAAATATAAATAATGTACAGTAATAAACATAAGTGATATCGCTGCATGTGGAAATGTCCAGACTATTAAAATATAATGTTAATTAAACCGTACGGTGAACGGTGGAAATGTAAAGAATTGTCCAGAATTGCTCATTTTTGGTCTCTTCATATGAGAAATGTTTTATGGTGATCAAAAAGTTACATGTAGACTTTTCTGGGCTTATCTGGGGGGTAATATCCTGACATACCGCGATCGCCTATTAACCCATTAGATCACCGCTGTCAGCAGTGTCTAAAGGATCGTATATCCATCCCTGGTGGTCTAGTGGGGGGGATCAGACTATTTTGGTGAAAATTATTTCATCTACCAGGACAAGTGGATTTTCTTGAGGGACAAGTAGATTGTGTTCCGCTTTAGTCCCTTGGACAAGTAGTTTTTTTTTTTAATTTCCACACCCCTGTGTGTATATATATATATATATATATATATATATATAGTAATCAGTAGGACATATGATATTGTCATATACTGTTAGTATTGTAAAGGACATCAGTATATATCTATTATCTTATATATGATTTTCATAGGGAGCATTGCTCAGTGGTTGCATTTAGAGATGAGCGAACTTACAGTAAATCCGATTCGTCATGAACTTCTCGGCTCGGCAGTTGATGACTTTTCCTGCATAAATTAGTTCAGCCTTCAGGTGCTCCGTTGGGCTGGAAAAGGTGGATACAGTACTAGGAAAGAGTCTCCTAGGACTGTATCCACCTTTTCCAGCCCACGGGAGCACCTGAAAGCTGAACTAATTTATGCAGGAAAAGTCATCAACTGCCGAGCAGAGAAGTTCATGACGAATCGAATTTACTGTAAGTTCGGTCATCTCTAGTTGCATTCCTAAGACCTGGCAGAAAGGTCTATAGACTTTGATATGTTATTCTAACTAACAATCAATTACAAAGACTAGACAGACAGAGAGATTCACACGTCTGTGTGAAAGAGACCTACATGGTATTCTTATCTCTCCAATAAATTTGGATGTCTAGGTAGGCCCCAAGATGTCTATGAGAATCCAGGTTTAAATTACTTATATGTCAAAAATAATCCCTGAACTCATACTATAGTTCTCCATATGTCAAGTGTGGAATGTGGGTTTAAGACCAGTTATTGACAGTTAACCCTTAATGGTAATGATGCTAATTGCTTTTGCAATAGAACCCACTAGCATATGGGTAGTTGACATTACACCAACAGGAAAGGCATTATTGGTGATATGCTCAATGCATTGTGGGTTTATAGTGATGTCATAGTCATTACCATATGTACATGCCCAACCTACATTCATTGGGGAATTCCAATTTAGGAGGGTGTGTCTAACTAATTAAAAAGTCTGGTAAACCAGATGGTAGGAACTGTGGACTGAATGGTACTGTGAACTGAACTGTAGAGAACACACAAAGACACAGGAAAGAGGTCCAACCAGGTGAAAGCCATGTGAGATCCCAGCAGACGGACTGATCACACGGTACCAAACCAATGGTTATCCATGACGATGAGATTGACCGTTCAGCGTTCCTAGGATCAGAAGCGAGGTTCTCACATAGACTTGGTATGAGACACAAAAATGGTATTCCACTTAATTAAGACTAAATGGGAAAAGGTGGATAGAATTGTACAGTTTAGATTGGCGAATAAATGAATTCAATAAAATAATTATCTCCATATTGAGATTATAGTTTTAGGATATTGTGAGACTTCATGCTACCTGCAGAAGAATCAAGACTCATAATCTATCAAAGCATTAAATAATTGCTTATACATGGTGATATAAGTAAATTTCCCACACAGGAAACTTGTTGTTCAAGTTCTTTCTCCTAAAATATAGTCTAGCGAGATCATAAAACTCTGCTAATTGTCTTAATATCTTACCACAGTCATGTACAGAAAATAGTCCAGAATGGGATGTGATTTGTAGTTGGTTAGAAGGGGCGGAGTGTATTTATCATTCCATATTGATGTCTATGAGTAGAAGGGGGCGGATTGTATTTAGGATTCCATATTGATGTCTATGAGTAGAAGGGGGCGGAGTGTATTTAGGATTCCATATTGATGTCTATGATTAGAAGGGGGCGGAGTGTATTTAGCATTCCATATTGATGTCTATGATTAGAAGGGGGCGGAGTCTATTTAGGATTCCATATTGATGTCTATGAGTAGAAGGGGGCGGAGTGTATTTAGGATTCCATATTGATGTCTATGAGTAGAAGGGGGCGGAGTGTATTTAGGATTCCATATTGATGTCTATGAGTAGAAGGGGACGGAGTGTATTTAGGATTCCATATTGATGTCTATGATTAGAAGGGGGCGGAGTGTATTTAGGATTCCATATTGATGTCCATGATTAGATATTGCCCATCTTAATATCATGAGGTTCCTCTGGATAGAGTGCTTTGTAACCTTTTTCTTATACGATATCATAACCAAGTAGCTTTTGTTTTCTTGTAACAAGTTACTAACTAGTCACATGTATAGTTCTACTATATGTAGTCAATTAACAAGCTTGTATTGTTTACTAATATATCTAATTGATATTCATTTGTATATATCAATGTGTTTATTACTCATTTATGTTTATATTCTTATAACCAATAAATCTGCATACTTTTATAATACCTGTGTATTATTGTATAGTGCAAAACTACATCCTTAAAGGGGTACTCCCCACAGTATATAGATGACATCCCCTCCTGTGAGGAGAGTTCATCTATACACTGTGTGGAGAGGTCATCAATCTTATATACTGTGAGATATCATCTATATACTGTGAGGAAACGTCATCTATATACTGTGAGGAGACGTCATCTATATACTGTGAGGAGACGTCATCTATATACTGTGAGGAGACGTCATCTATATACTGTGAGGAGACGTCATCTATATACTGTGAGGAGAAGTCATCTATATACTGTGAGAAGTCATCTATATACTGTGAGGAGACGTCATCTATATACTGTGAGGAGACGTCATCTATATACTGTGAGGAGACGTCATCTATATACTGTGAGGAGACGTCATCTATATACTGTGAGGAGAAGTCATCTATATACTGTGAGGAGAAGTCATCTATATACTGTGAGAAGTCATCTATATACTGTGAGGAGACGTCATCTATATACTGTGAGGAGACGTCATCTATATACTGTGAGGAGACGTCATCTATATACTGTGAGGAGACGTCATCTATAAACTGTGAGGAGACATCATCTATATACTGTGAAGAGACGTCATCTATATACTGTGAAGAGACGCCATCTATATACTGTGAGGAGAAGTCATCTATATACTGTGCGGAGATGTCATCTATATACTGTGAGGAGATGTCATCTATTATATATACTGTGAGAAGATGTCATCTATATACTGTGATGAGATGTCATCTATATACTGTGAGGAGGTGTCATCTATATACAGTAGACCACCGCTATCAGGTTTGGTGAAGGGGCCCATAATTTAATGGCTCAGATATCACGTCTGTTATTAACCATGACCTGGCTGGTGCAGTCGAATGTCAGCTGAACAACACAACAAGCAACCGCCTGAAGGGAACGCTATATACCTCATCACAATGTTATCATGTACAGCAAATATTAAAGGGGTACTCCGGTGAAAAACTTTTTTTTTAAATCAACTGGTGCCAGAAAGTTAAACCGATTTGTAAATTATTTATATTAAAAAATCTTAATCCTTCCTGTACTTATTAGATGCTGAATACTACAGCAGAAATTATTTTCTTTTTGAAACACAGAACTGTCTGCTGACATCATGAGCACAGTGCTCTCTGCTGACATCTCTGTCCATTTTATGAACAGTCCAGAACAGCATATGTTTGCTATGGGGATTTCCTTTTACCCTGGAGAGTTCCTAAAAATGGACAGAGATGTCAGCAGAGAGCACTGTGCTCATGATGTCAGCAGAGAGCACTGTGCTCATGATGTCAGCAGACAGCTTTGTGTTTCAAACGGAAAAATCCCTATAAGTTTAATGTGTCACATGACCCTCTTCCTATTGAAAAAACAAAAGTTGGATTCAAAATGGCCGACCTCAAAATGGCCGCCATGGTCACCACCCATCTTGAAAAGTTTCCCCCTCACATATACTAATGGGCCACAAACAGGAAATCACTATCACCAACCATTCCCATTTTATTAAGGAGCATCCATAGAAATGGCCCACCCTGTATATCTCCTCTTACCTTGTGATGTGAGGGTCCGGGGGTCCTCCATAATGTCCTGGTACAGATCCTTGTGTCCTTCTACATACTCCCACTCGTCCATGGAGAAATAGACCGCCACATCCTGACACCTTATAGGAACCTGACACACAATGATACCGTCATCACCAGACCCCTCCATTACTGTATAATGTCCCAGCAGTGTCACCTCTCTAATCATCACCAGACCCCTCCATTACTGTATAATGTCCAGCAGTGTCACCTCTCCAGTCATCACCAGACCCCTCCATTACTGTATAATGTCCCAGCAGTGTCACCTCTCTAATCATCACCAGACCCCTCCATTACTGTATAATGTCCCAGCAATGTCACCTCTCCAGTCATCACCAGACCCCTCCATTACTGTACAATGTCCCAGCAGTGTCACCTCTCTAATCATCACCAGACCCCTCCATTACTGTATAATGTCCCAGCAGTGTCACCTCTCCAGTCATCACCAGACCCCTCCATTACTGTATAATGTCCCAGCAGTGTCACCTCTCTAATCATCACCAGACCCCTCCATTACTGTATAATGTCCCAGCAGTGTCACCTCTCCAGTCATCACCAGACCCCTCCATTACTGTATAATGTCCCAGCAGTGTCACCTCTCTAATCATCACCAGACCCCCTCCATTACTGTATAATGTCCCAGCAGTGTCACCTCTCTAATCATCACCAGACCCCTCCATTACATGTCCCAGCAGTGTCACCTCTCTAATCATCACCAGACCCCTCCATTACTGTATAATGTCCCAGCAGTGTCACCTCTCCAGTCATCACCAGACCCCTCCATTACTGTATAATGTCCCAGCAGTGTCACCTCTCTAATCATCACCAGACCCCTCCATTACTGTATAATGTCCCAGCAGTGTCACCTCTCCAGTCATCACCAGACCCCTCCATTACTGTATAATGTCCCAGCAGTGTCACCTCTCCAGTCATCACCAGACCCCTCCATTACTGTATAATGTCCAGCAGTGTCACCTCTCTAATCATCACCAGACCCCTCCATTACTGTATAATGTCCCAGCAGTGTCACCTCTCCAGTCATCACCAGACCCCTCCATTACTGTATAATGTCCCAGCAGTGTCACCTCTCTAATCATCACCAGACCCTCCATTACTGTATAATGTCCAGCAGTGTCACCTCTCTAATCATCACCAGACCCCTCCATTACATGTCCCAGCAGTGTCACCTCTCTAATCATCACCAGACCCCTCCATTACTGTATAATGTCCCAGCAGTGTCACCTCTCTAATCATCACCAGACCCCTCCATTACTGTATAATGTCCCAGCAGTGTCACCTCTCCAGTCATCACCAGACCCCTCCATTACTGTATAATGTCCCAGCAGTGTCACCTCTCTAATCATCACCAGACCCCTCCATTACTGTATAATGTCCCAGCAGTGTCACCTCTCTAATCATCACCAGACCCCTCCATTACTGTATAATGTCCCAGCAGTGTCACCTCTCTAATCATCACCAGACCCCTCCATTACTGTATAATGTCCCAGCAGTGTCACCTCTCTATCACCAGACCCCTCCATTACTGTATAATGTCCAGCAGGGTCACCTCTCCAGTCATCACCAGACCCCTCCATTACTATATAATGTCCCAGCAGTGTCACCTCTCCAGTCATCACCAGACCCCTCCATTACTGTATAATGTCCCAGCAGTGTCACCTCTCATCACCAGACCCCTCCATTACTGTATAATGTCCCAGCAGGGTCACCTCTCCAGTCATCACCAGACCCCTCCATTACTGTATAATGTCCCAGCAGGGTCACCTCTCTAATCATCACCAGACCCCTCCATTACTGTATAATGTCCCAGCAGGGTCACCTCTCCAGTCACCACCAGACCCCTACATTACTATATAATGTCCAGCAGTGTCACCTCTCTAATCATCACCAGACTCCTCCATTACTGTATAATGTCCCAGCAGTGTCACCTCTCCAGTCATCACCAGACCCCTCCATTACTGTATAATGTCCCAGCAGTGTCACCTCTCTAATCATCACCAGACCCCCTCCATTACTGTATAATGTCCCAGCAGTGTCACCTCTCTAATCATCACCAGACCCCTCCATTACATGTCCCAGCAGTGTCACCTCTCTAATCATCACCAGACCCCTCCATTACTGTATAATGTCCCAGCAGTGTCACCTCTCCAGTCATCACCAGACCCCTCCATTACTGTATAATGTCAAAGCAGTGTCACCTCTCTAATCATCACCAGACCCCTCCATTACTGTATAATGTCCCAGCAGTGTCACCTCTCCAGTCATCACCAGACCCCTCCATTACTGTATAATGTCCCAGCAGTGTCACCTCTCCAGTCATCACCAGACCCCTCCATTACTGTATAATGTCCCAGCAGTGTCACCTCTCTAATCATCACCAGACATTACTGTATAATGTCCAGCAGTGTCACCTCTCTAATCATCACCAGACCCCTCCATTACATGTCCCAGCAGTGTCACCTCTCTAATCATCACCAGACCCCTCCATTATTGTATAATGTCCCAGCAGTGTCACCTCTCTAATCATCACCAGACCCCTCCATTACTGTATAATGTCCCAGCAGTGTCACCTCTCCAGTCATCACCAGACCCCTCCATTACTGTATAATGTCCCAGCAGTGTCACCTCTCTAATCATCACCAGACCCCTCCATTACTGTATAATGTCCCAGCAGTGTCACCTCTCTAATCATCACCAGACCCCCTCCATTACTGTATAATGTCCCAGCAGTGTCACCTCTCTAATCATCACCAGACCCCTCCATTACATGTCCCAGCAGTGTCACCTCTCTAATCATCACCAGACCCCTCCATTACTGTATAATGTCCCAGCAGTGTCACCTCTCCAGTCATCACCAGACCCCTCCATTACTGTATAATGTCCCAGCAGTGTCACCTCTCTAATCATCACCAGACCCCTCCATTACTGTATAATGTCCCAGCAGTGTCACCTCTCCAGTCATCACCAGACCCCTCCATTACTGTATAATGTCCCAGCAGTGTCACCTCTCCAGTCATCACCAGACCCCTCCATTACTGTATAATGTCCCAGCAGTGTCACCTCTCTAATCATCACCAGACCCCTCCATTACTGTATAATGTCCCAGCAGTGTCACCTCTCTGATCATCACCAGACCCTCCATTACTGTATAATGTCCAGCAGGGTCACCTCTCCAGTCATCACCAGACCCCTCCATTACTGTATAATGTCCAGCAGGGTCACCTCTCCAGTCATCACCAGACCCCTCCATTACTGTATAATGTCCCAGCAGTGACACCTCTCATCACCAGACCCCTCCATTATATGTCCCAGCAGTGTCACCTCTCATCACCAGACCCCTCCATTACTGTATAATGTCCCAGCAGGGTCACCTATCTAATCATCACCAGACCCCTCCATTACTATATAATGTCCCAGCAGTGTCACCTCTCTAATCATCACCAGACCCCTCCATTACTGTATAATGTCCCAGCAGTGTCACCTCTCTAATCATCACCAGACCCCTCCATTACTATATAATGTCCAGCAGGGTCACCTCTCCAGTCATCACCAGACCCCCTCCATTACTGTATAATGTCCCAGCAGTGTCACCTCTCCAGTCATCACCAGACCCCTCCATTACTGTATAATGTCCAGCAGTGTCACCTCTCATCACCAGACCCCTCCATTACTGTATAATGTCCAGCAGGGTCACCTCTCCAGTCATCACCAGACCCCTCCATTACTGTATAATGTCCCAGCAGTGTCACCTCTCTAATCATCACCAGACCCCTCCATTACTGTATAATGTCCCAGCAATGTCACCTCTCCAGTCATCACCAGACCCCTCCATTACTGTACAATGTCCCAGCAGTGTCACCTCTCTAATCATCACCAGACCCCTCCATTACTGTATAATGTCCCAGCAGTGTCACCTCTCCAGTCATCACCAGACCCCTCCATTACTGTATAATGTCCCAGCAGTGTCACCTCTCTAATCATCACCAGACCCCTCCATTACTGTATAATGTCCCAGCAGTGTCACCTCTCCAGTCATCACCAGACCCCTCCATTACTGTATAATGTCCCAGCAGTGTCACCTCTCTAATCATCACCAGACCCTCCATTACTGTATAATGTCCAGCAGTGTCACCTCTCTAATCATCACCAGACCCCTCCATTACATGTCCCAGCAGTGTCACCTCTCTAATCATCACCAGACCCCTCCATTACTGTATAATGTCCCAGCAGTGTCACCTCTCTAATCATCACCAGACCCCTCCATTACTGTATAATGTCCCAGCAGTGTCACCTCTCCAGTCATCACCAGACCCCTCCATTACTGTATAATGTCCCAGCAGTGTCACCTCTCTAATCATCACCAGACCCCTCCATTACTGTATAATGTCCCAGCAGTGTCACCTCTCTAATCATCACCAGACCCCTCCATTACTGTATAATGTCCCAGCAGTGTCACCTCTCTAATCATCACCAGACCCCTCCATTACTGTATAATGTCCCAGCAGTGTCACCTCTCTATCACCAGACCCCTCCATTACTGTATAATGTCCAGCAGGGTCACCTCTCCAGTCATCACCAGACCCCTCCATTACTATATAATGTCCCAGCAGTGTCACCTCTCCAGTCATCACCAGACCCCTCCATTACTGTATAATGTCCCAGCAGTGTCACCTCTCATCACCAGACCCCTCCATTACTGTATAATGTCCCAGCAGGGTCACCTCTCCAGTCATCACCAGACCCCTCCATTACTGTATAATGTCCCAGCAGGGTCACCTCTCTAATCATCACCAGACCCCTCCATTACTGTATAATGTCCCAGCAGGGTCACCTCTCCAGTCACCACCAGACCCCTACATTACTATATAATGTCCAGCAGTGTCACCTCTCTAATCATCACCAGACTCCTCCATTACTGTATAATGTCCCAGCAGTGTCACCTCTCCAGTCATCACCAGACCCCTCCATTACTGTATAATGTCCCAGCAGTGTCACCTCTCTAATCATCACCAGACCCCCTCCATTACTGTATAATGTCCCAGCAGTGTCACCTCTCTAATCATCACCAGACCCCTCCATTACATGTCCCAGCAGTGTCACCTCTCTAATCATCACCAGACCCCTCCATTACTGTATAATGTCCCAGCAGTGTCACCTCTCCAGTCATCACCAGACCCCTCCATTACTGTATAATGTCCCAGCAGTGTCACCTCTCTAATCATCACCAGACCCCTCCATTACTGTATAATGTCCCAGCAGTGTCACCTCTCCAGTCATCACCAGACCCCTCCATTACTGTATAATGTCCCAGCAGTGTCACCTCTCCAGTCATCACCAGACCCCTCCATTACTGTATAATGTCCCAGCAGTGTCACCTCTCTAATCATCACCAGACATTACTGTATAATGTCCAGCAGTGTCACCTCTCTAATCATCACCAGACCCCTCCATTACATGTCCCAGCAGTGTCACCTCTCTAATCATCACCAGACCCCTCCATTACTGTATAATGTCCCAGCAGTGTCACCTCTCTAATCATCACCAGACCCCTCCATTACTGTATAATGTCCCAGCAGTGTCACCTCTCCAGTCATCACCAGACCCCTCCATTACTGTATAATGTCCCAGCAGTGTCACCTCTCTAATCATCACCAGACCCCTCCATTACTGTATAATGTCCCAGCAGTGTCACCTCTCTAATCATCACCAGACCCCCTCCATTACTGTATAATGTCCCAGCAGTGTCACCTCTCTAATCATCACCAGACCCCTCCATTACATGTCCCAGCAGTGTCACCTCTCTAATCATCACCAGACCCCTCCATTACTGTATAATGTCCCAGCAGTGTCACCTCTCCAGTCATCACCAGACCCCTCCATTACTGTATAATGTCCCAGCAGTGTCACCTCTCTAATCATCACCAGACCCCTCCATTACTGTATAATGTCCCAGCAGTGTCACCTCTCCAGTCATCACCAGACCCCTCCATTACTGTATAATGTCCCAGCAGTGTCACCTCTCCAGTCATCACCAGACCCCTCCATTACTGTATAATGTCCCAGCAGTGTCACCTCTCTAATCATCACCAGACCCCTCCATTACTGTATAATGTCCCAGCAGTGTCACCTCTCTAATCATCACCAGACCCTCCATTACTGTATAATGTCCAGCAGGGTCACCTCTCCAGTCATCACCAGACCCCTCCATTACTGTATAATGTCCAGCAGGGTCACCTCTCCAGTCATCACCAGACCCCTCCATTACTGTATAATGTCCCAGCAGTGACACCTCTCATCACCAGACCCCTACATTATATGTCCCAGCAGTGTCACCTCTCATCACCAGACCCCTCCATTACTGTATAATGTCCCAGCAGGGTCACCTATCTAATCATCACCAGACCCCTCCATTACTATATAATGTCCCAGCAGTGTCACCTCTCTAATCATCACCAGACCCCTCCATTACTGTATAATGTCCCAGCAGTGTCACCTCTCTAATCATCACCAGACCCCTCCATTACTATATAATGTCCAGCAGGGTCACCTCTCCAGTCATCACCAGACCCCCTCCATTACTGTATAATGTCCCAGCAGTGTCACCTCTCCAGTCATCACCAGACCCCTCCATTACTGTATAATGTCCAGCAGTGTCACCTCTCATCACCAGACCCCTCCATTACTGTATAATGTCCAGCAGGGTCACCTCTCCAGTCATCACCAGACCCCTCCATTACTGTATAATGCCCAAGCAGTGTCACCTCTCCAGTCATCACCAGACCCCTCCATTACTGTATAATGTCCCAGCAGGGTCACCTCTCTAGTCATCACCAGACCCCTCCATTACTGTATAATGTCCAGCAGGGTCACCTCTCCAGTCATCACCAGACCCCTCCATTACTGTATAATGTCCCAGCAGTGTCACCTCTCCAGTCATCACCAGACCCCTCCATTACTGTATAATGTCCCAGCAGGGTCACCTCTCTAGTCATCACCAGACCCCTCCATTACTGTATAATGTCCAGCAGGGTCACCTCTCTAATCATCACCAGACCCCTCCATTACTGTATAATGTCCAGCAGGGTCACCTCTCTAGTAAGCAGCTCAGTGATCCTGTGGATGAGTTCTAGGATCTTCTCCTCATGTATCAGTGAGTGAGGTGGAGGCTCCGTGATGGGGCCCCGGGCCCTGCTCTGTCCTCCTGACTCATGGAGATGGCTGCTGGGGGCCACACACTCCCCCGATGTCTTCTTCACTATGGTATAATCCTGTGTATGGAGAAAGACACTAAATCCCTGGAGCAACAACCAGAAACCTCCTCCAATAACTTGTAATATAACAAGACTCAGGAAAGACATCCCGGCCCCTCGGGACTATTACACTTCTCCATAATCTCACTGCTCTTACAGGAAAGAATCCCTTCTATGTTGGGGTAGAAACCTTCTCTCCTCTAGATGTAGTAGATGCCTCCATGTTATAGTGTCATATAGATGTCATCTAATGGAAATGTCCTCCAGACCACACTCCTCCATCTGATCCTCCTGCTCCTCTCCTCCTCCATCTGATCCTCCTGCTCCTCTCCTCCTCCATCTGATCCTCCTGCTCCTCTCCTCCTCCATCTGATCCTCCTGCTCCTCTCCTCCTCCATCTGATC
The DNA here is from genome assembly GCF_029499605.1 of Hyla sarda. Taxonomy (NCBI): domain Eukaryota; kingdom Metazoa; phylum Chordata; class Amphibia; order Anura; family Hylidae; genus Hyla; species Hyla sarda. The sequence goes on along the minus strand of NW_026609032.1, from coordinate 321,894 downwards.
CTCCTGCTCCTCTCCTCCTCCATCTGATCCTCCTGCTCCTCCTCCATCTGATCCTCCTGCTCCTCTCCTCCTCCATCTGATCCTCCTGCTCCTCCTCCATCTGATCCTCCTGCTCCTCTCCTCCTCCATCTGATCCTCCTGCTCCTCTCCTCCTCCATCTGATCCTCCTGCTCCTCTCCTCCTCCATCTGATCCTCCTGCTCCTCTCCTCCTCCATCTGATCCTCCTGCTCCTCTCCTCCTCCATCTCATCCTCCTGCTCCTCTCCTCCTCCATCTCATCCTCCTGCTCCTCTCCTCCTCCATCTCATCCTCCTGCTCCTCTCCTCCTCCATCTGATCCTCCTGCTCCTCTCCATCTGATCCTCCTGCTCCTCTCCTCCTCCATCTGATCCTCCAGACCACACTTCTCCATCTGATCCTCCTGCTCCTCTCCTCCTCCATCTGATCCTCCTGCTCCTCTCCATCTGATCCTCCTGCTCCTCTCCTCCTCCTCCATCTGATCCTCCTGCTCCTCTCCTCCTCCATCTGATCCTCCTGCTCCTCTCCTCCTCCATCTGATCCTCCTGCTCCTCTCCTCCTCCATCTGATCCTCCTGCTCTTCTCCTCCTCCATCTGATCCTCCTGCTCCTCCTCCATCTGATCCTCCTGCTCCTCTCCTCCTCCATCTGATCCTCCTGCTCCTCTCCTCCTCCATCTGATCCTTCTGCTCCTCTCCTCCTCCATCTGATCCTCCTGCTCCTCTCCATCTGATCCTCCTGCTCCTCTCCTTCTCCTCCATCTGATCCTCCTGCTCCTCTCCTCCTCCATCTGATCCTCCTGCTCCTCTCCTCCTCCATCTGATCCTCCTGCTCCTCCTCCATCTGCTCCTCCTGCTCCTTTCCTCCTCCATCTGCTCCTCCTGCTCCTCTCCTCCTCCATCTGATCCTCCTGCTCCTCTCCTCCTCCATCTGCTCCTCCTGCTCCTCTCCTCCTCCATCTATTCCTCCTGCTCCTCTCCTCCTCCATCTATTCCTCCTGCTCCTCTCCTCCTCCTTCTATTCCTCCTGCTCCTCTCCTCCTCCTCCATCTATTCCTCCTGCTCCTCTCCTCCTCCTCCATCTATTCCTCCTGCTCCTCTCCTCCATCTATTCCTCCTGCTCCTCTCCTCCTCCTCCATCTATTCCTCCTGCTCCTCTCCTCCTCCTCCATCTATTCCTCCTGCTCCTCTCCTCCTCCTCCATCTGATCCTCCTGCTCCTCTCCTCCTCCTCCATCTGATCCTCCTGCTCCTCTCCTCCTCCTCCATCTGATCCTCCTGCTCCTCTCCTCCATCTGATCCTCCTGCTCCTCTCCTCCATCTGATCCTCCTGCTCCTCTCCTCCTCCTCCATCTGATCCTCCTGCTCCTCTCCTCCTCCATCTGATCCTCCTGCTCCTCTCCTCCTCCATCTGATCCTCCTGCTCCTCTCCTTCTCCATCTGATCCTCCTGCTCCTCTCCTCCTCCATCTGATCCTCCTGCTCCTCTCCTCCTCCACCTGATCCTCTCCTCCTCCACCTGATCTTCCTGCTCCTCTCCATCTGATCCTCCTGCTCCTCTCCATCTGATCCTCCTGCTCCTCTCCATCTGATCCTCCTGCTCCTCTCCATCTGATCCTCCTGCTCCTCTCCATCTGATCCTCCTCCTCCTCCTCTCCATCTGATCCTCCTGCTCCTCTCCTCCTCCATCTGATCCTCCTGCTCCTCTCCTCCTCCTCCATCTGATCCTCCTGCTCCTCTCCATCTGAACCTCCTCCTCCTCTCCATCTGATCATCCTGCTCCTCTCCTCCTCCATCTGATCCTCCTGCTCCTCTCCTCCTCCACCTGATCCTCCTGCTCCTCTCCTCCTCCACCTGATCCTCCTGCTCCTCTCCTCCTCCACCTGATCCTCCTGCTCCTCTCCTCCTCCACCTGATCCTCCTGCTCCTCTCCTCCTCCATCTGATCCTCCTGCTCCTCTCCTCCTCCATCTGATCCTCCTGCTCCTCTCCTCCTCCATCTGATCCTCCTGCTCCTCTCCTCCTCCATCTGATCCTCCTGCTCCTCCTCCATCTGATCCTCCTGCTCCTCCTCCATCTGATCCTCCTGCTCCTCTCCTCCTCCACCTGATCCTCCTGCTCCTCTCCTCCTCCATCTGATCCTCCTGCTCCTCTCCTCCTCCACCTGATCTTCCTGCTCCTCTCCTCCTCCACCTGATCTTCCTGCTCCTCTCCATCTGATCCTCCTGCTCCTCTCCATCTGATCCTCCTGCTCCTCTCCATCTGATCCTCCTGCTCCTCTCCATCTGATCCTCCTGCTCCTCTCCATCTGATCCTCCTGCTCCTCTCCATCTGATCCTCCTCCTCCTCTCCATCTGATCCTCCTGCTCCTCTCCTCCTCCTCCATCTGATCCTCCTGCTCCTCTCCTCCTCCATCTGATCCTTCTGCTCCTCTCCTCCTCCATCTGATCTTCCTGCTCCTCTCCATCTGATCCTCCTGCTCCTCTCCATCTGATCCTCCTGCTCCTCTCCATCTGATCCTCCTGCTCCTCTCCATCTGATCCTCCTCCTCCTCCTCTCCATCTGATCCTCCTGCTCCTCTCCTCCTCCATCTGATCCTCCTGCTCCTCTCCTCCATCTGATCCTCCTGCTCCTCTCCTCCTCCTCCATCTGATCCTCCTGCTCCTCTCCTCCATCTGATCCTCCTGCTCCTCTCCTCCTCCTCCATCTGATCCTCCTGCTCCTCTCCTCCTCCATCTGATCCTCCAGACCACACTCCTCCATCTGATCCTCCTGCTCCTCTCCTCCTCCATCTGATCCTCCTGCTCCTCTCCATCTGATCCTCCTGCTCCTCTCCTCCTCCATCTGATCCTCCAGACCACACTCCTCCATCTGATCCTCCTGCTCCTCTCCTCCTCCATCTGATCCTCCTGCTCCTCTCCATCTGATCCTCCTGCTCCTCTCCTCCTCCTCCATCTGATCCTCCTGCTCCTCTCCTCCTCCATCTGATCCTCCTGCTCCTCTCCTCCTCCATCTGATCCTCCTGCTCTTCTCCTCCTCCATCTGATCCTCCTGCTCCTCCTCCATCTGATCCTCCTGCTCCTCTCCTCCTCCATCTGATCCTCCTGCTCCTCTCCTCCTCCATCTGATCCTTCTGCTCCTCTCCTCCTCCATCCGATCCTCCTGCTCCTCTCCATCTGATCCTCCTGCTCCTCTCCTTCTCCTCCATCTGATCCTCCTGTTCCTCTCCTCCTCCATCTGATCCTCCTGCTCCTCCTCCATCTGCTCCTCCTGCTCCTCTCCTCCTCCATCTGCTCCTCCTGCTCCTCTCCTCCTCCATCTGATCCTCCTGCTCCTCTCCTCCTCCATCTGATCCTCCTGCTCCTCTCCTCCTCCATCTATTCCTCCTGCTCCTCTCCTCCTCCATCTATTCCTCCTGCTCCTCTCCTCCTCCATCTATTCCTCCTGCTCCTCTCCTCCTCCTCCATCTATTCCTCCTGCTCCTTTCCTCCTCCTCCATCTATTCCTCCTGCTCCTCTCCTCCTCCTCCATCTATTCCTCCTGCTCCTCTCCTCCTCCTCCATCTGATCCTCCTGCTCCTCTCCTCCTCCTCCATCTGATCCTCCTGCTCCTCTCCTCCTCCTCCATCTGATCCTCCTGCTCCTCTCCTCCTCCTCCATCTGATCCTCCTGCTCCTCTCCTCCATCTGATCCTCCTGCTCCTCTCCTCCTCCTCCATCTGATCCTCCTGCTCCTCTCCTCCTCCATCTGATCCTCCTGCTCCTCTCCTCCTCCATCTGATCCTCCTGCTCCTCTCCTCCTCCATCTGATCCTCCTGCTCCTCTCCTCCTCCATCTGATCCTCCTGCTCCTCTCCTCCTCCACCTGATCCTCTCCTCCTCCACCTGATCTTCCTGCTCCTCTCCATCTGATCCTCCTGCTCCTCTCCATCTGATCCTCCTGCTCCTCTCCATCTGATCCTCCTGCTCCTCTCCTCCTCCATCTGATCCTCCTGCTCCTCTCCTCCTCCTCCATCTGATCCTCCTGCTCCTCTCCTCCTCATCCATCTGATCCTCCTGCTCCTCTCCTCCTCCTCCATCTGATCCTCCTGCTCCTCTCCTCCATCTGATCCTCCTGCTCCTCTCCTCCTCCTCCATCTGATCCTCCTGCTCCTCTCCTCCTCCACCTGATCCTCCTGCTCCTCTCCTCCTCCACCTGATCCTCCTGCTCCTCTCCTCCTCCATCTGATCCTCCTGCTCCTCTCCTCCTTCATCTGATCCTCCTGCTCCTCTCCTCCTCCATCTGATCCTCCTGCTCCTCTCCTCCTCCATCTGATCCTCCTGCTCCTCTCCTCCTCCATCTGATCCTCCTGCTCCTCCTCCATCTGATCCTCCTGCTCCTCCTCCATCTGATCCTCCTGCTCCTCTCCTCCTCCATCTGATCCTCCTGCTCCTCCTCCATCTGATCCTCCTGCTCCTCTCCTCCTCCATCTGATCCTCCTGCTCCTCTCCTCCTCCATCTGATCCTTCTGCTCCTCTCCTCCTCCATCTGATCCTCCTGCTCCTCTCCTCCTCCACCTGATCTTCCTGCTCCTCTCCTCCTCCACCTGATCTTCCTGCTCCTCTCCATCTGATCCTCCTGCTCCTCTCCATCTGATCCTCCTGCTCCTCTCCATCTGATCCTCCTGCTCCTCTCCATCTGATCCTCCTGCTCCTCTCCATCTGATCCTCCTCCTCCTCTCCATCTGATCCTCCTGCTCCTCTCCTCCTCCATCTGATCCTCCTGCTCCTCTCCATCTGATCCTCCTGCTCCTCTCCTCCTCCATCTGATCCTCCTGCTCCTCTCCTCCTCCATCTGATCCTTCTGCTCCTCTCCTCCTCCATCTGATCTTCCTGCTCCTCTCCATCTGATCCTCCTGCTCCTCTCCATCTGATCCTCCTGCTCCTCTCCTCCTCCATCTGATCCTCCTGCTCCTCTCCATCTGATCCTCCTCCTCCTCCTCTCCATCTGATCCTCCTGCTCCTCTCCTCCTCCTCCATCTGATCCTCCTGCTCCTCTCCTCCTCCTCCATCTGATCCTCCTGCTCCTCTCCTCCTCCATCTGATCCTCCTGCTCCTCTCCTCCTCCATCTGATCCTCCTGCTCCTCTCCTCCTCCATCTGATCCTCCTGCTCCTCTCCTCCTCCACCTGATCCTCTCCTCCTCCATCTGATCCTCCTGCTCCTCTCCTCCTCCATCTGATCCTCCTGCTCCTCTCCATCTGATCCTCCTGCTCCTCTCCATCTGATCCTCCTGCTCCTCTCCATCTGATCCTCCTGCTCCTCTCCATCTGATCCTCCTGCTCCTCTCCTCCTCCATCTGATCCTCCTGCTCCTCTCCTCCTCCTCCATCTGATCCTCCTGCTCCTCTCCTCCTCATCCATCTGATCCTCCTGCTCCTCTCCTCCTCCTCCATCTGATCCTCCTGCTCCTCTCCTCCATCTGATCCTCCTGCTCCTCTCCTCCTCCTCCATCTGATCCTCCTGCTCCTCTCCTCCTCCACCTGATCCTCCTGCTCCTCTCCTCCTCCACCTGATCCTTCTGCTCCTCTCCTCCTCCATCTGATCCTCCTGCTCCTCTCCTCCTCCATCTGATCCTCCTGCTCCTCTCCTCCTCCATCTGATCCTCCTGCTCCTCTCCTCCTCCATCTGATCCTCCTGCTCCTCTCCTCCTCCATCTGATCCTCCTGCTCCTCCTCCATCTGATCCTCCTGCTCCTCCTCCATCTGATCCTCCTGCTCCTCTCCTCCTCCATCTGATCCTCCTGCTCCTCTCCTCCTCCATCTGATCCTCCTGCTCCTCTCCTCCTCCATCTGATCCTCCTGCTCCTCTCCTCCTCCATCTGATCCTTCTGCTCCTCTCCTCCTCCATCTGATCCTCCTGCTCCTCTCCTCCTCCACCTGATCTTCCTGCTCCTCTCCATGTGATCCTCCTGCTCCTCTCCATCTGATCCTCCTGCTCCTCTCCATCTGATCCTCCTGCTCCTCTCCATCTGATCCTCCTGCTCCTCTCCATCTGATCCTCCTCCTCCTCTCCATCTGATCCTCCTGCTCCTCTCCTCCTCCATCTGATCCTCCTGCTCCTCTCCATCTGATCCTCCTGCTCCTCTCCTCCTCCATCTGATCCTCCTGCTCCTCTCCTCCTCCATCTGATCCTTCTGCTCCTCTCCTCCTCCATCTGATCTTCCTGCTCCTCTCCATCTGATCCTCCTACTCCTCTCCATCTGATCCTCCTGCTCCTCTCCATCTGATCCTCCTGCTCCTCTCCATCTGATCTTCCTGCTCCTCTCCATCTGATCCTCCTGCTCCTCTCCATCTGATCTTCCTGCTCCTCTCCATCTGATCCTCCTGCTCCTCTCCATCTGTTCCTCCTGCTCCTCTCCATCTGATCCTCCTGCTCCTCTCCATCTGATCATCCTCCTCCTCCTCTCCATCTGATCCTCCTGCTCCTCTCCTCCTCCTCCATCTGATCCTCCTGCTCCTCTCCTCCTCCTCCATCTGATCCTCCTGCTCCTCTCCTCCTCCTCCATCTGATCCTCCTGCTCCTCTCCTCCTCCTCCATCTGATCCTCCTGCTCCTCTCCTCCTCCTCCATCTGATCCTCCTGCTCCTCTCCTCCATCTGATCCTCCTGCTCCTCTCCTCCTCCTCCATCTGATCCTCCTGCTCCTCTCCTCCTCCACCTGATCCTCCTGCTCCTCTCCTCCTCCACCTGATCCTCCTGCTCCTCTCCTCCTCCATCTGATCCTCCTGCTCCTCTCCTCCTCCATCTGATCCTCCTGCTCCTCTCCTCCATCTGATCCTCCTGCTCCTCTCCTCCTCCATCTGATCCTCCTGCTCCTCTCCTCCTCCATCTGATCCTCCTGCTCCTCCTCCATCTGATCCTCCTGCTCCTCCTCCATCTGATCCTCCTGCTCCTCTCCTCCTCCATCTGATCCTCCTGCTCCTCTCCTCCTCCATCTGATCCTTCTGCTCCTCTCCTCCTCCATCTGATCCTCCTGCTCCTCTCCTCCTCCACCTGATCTTCCTGCTCCTCTCCATCTGATCCTCCTGCTCCTCTCCATCTGATCCTCCTGCTCCTCTCCATCTGATCCTCCTGCTCCTCTCCATCTGATCCTCCTGCTCCTCTCCATCTGATCCTCCTGCTCCTCTCCATCTGATCCTCCTCCTCCTCTCCATCTGATCCTCCTGCTCCTCTCCTCCTCCATCTGATCCTCCTGCTCCTCTCCATCTGATCCTCCTGCTCCTCTCCATCTCCTCCATCTGATCCTCCTTCTCCTCCTCCATATCCTCCATCTGATCCTCCTGCTCCTCTCCATCTGATCCTCCTGCTCCTCTCCATCTGATCCTCCTGCTCCTCTCCATCTGATCCTCCTGCTCCTCTCCATCTGATCCTCCTGCTCCTCTCCATCTGATCCTCCTGCTCCTCTCCATCTGATCCTCCTGCTCCTCTCCATCTGATCCTCCTGCTCCTCCTCCATCTGATCCTCCTGCTCCTCCTCCATCTGATCTTCCTGCTCCTCCTCCATCTGATCCTCCTGCTCCTCTCCATCTGATCCTCCTGCTCCTCCTCCGTCTGATCCTCCTGATCCTCTTCCATCTGATCCTCCTGCTCCTTCTCCATCTGATCCTCCTCCATCTGATCCTCCTGCTCCTCTCCATCTGATCCTCCTCCATCTGATCCTCCTGCTCCTCTCCATCTGATCCTCCTCCATCTGATCCTCCTGCTCCTCTCCATCTGATCCTCTTGATCCTCTCCATCTCATCCTCCTGCTCCTCTCCATCTCATCCTCCTGCTCCTCCTCCATCTGATCCTCCTCCTCCTGCTCCTCTCCATCTGATCCTCCTGCTCCTCTCCATCTGATCCTCCTGCTCCTCTCCATCTGATCCTCCTGCTCCTTCTCCATCTGATCCTCCTCCATCTGATCCTCCTGCTCCTCTCCATCTGATCCTCCTCCATCTGATCCTCCTGCTCCTCTCCATCTGATCCTCCTCCATCTGATCCTCCTGCTCCTCTCCATCTGATCCTCTTGATCCTCTCCATCTCATCCTCCTGCTCCTCCTCCATCTGATCCTCCTCCTCCTGCTCCTCTCCATCTGATCCTCCTGCTCCTCTCCATCTGATCCTCCTCCTCCTGCTCCTCTCCTCCTCCGTCTGATCCTCCTGCTCCTCTCCTCCTCCATCTGATCCTCCTGTTCCTCTCCTCCTCCATCTGATCCTCCTGCTCCTCCTCCCTCTGATCCTCCTCCTCCTGCTCCTCCTCGGTATAACCTGCCTACTTCCCGTTCTCATTGCTCCTATAACATTCCTATTGGCCCATTGGTTCCCATGATCCCTGACTGATCATATTGGGACTGATCTTCCCGTTTTCTGGTTCTTTCCTTCACCTGGAAGGTCTGGGAGCTGTTATACAGGACACTGGATTCTTCCTATTATGGATTCCCCTTCCCTACAATAAAGATGATAGAAATGTAGATGGGTCACCTCACCTCTCCGGTCAGCAGGTGGAGGATCTCCAAGGTGAAGTGTAATATTCTCTTAGTCATCTCATTCCTGTCCTTCTCCATCCTTGGGGTCATTCAGGGGAAGAGGAGACAACTGGATCAGCTGGAGGAGAAGAGGAGACAACTGGATCAGCTGTAGGGGAAGAGGGGACAAGTGGATCAGCTGGAGGAGGAAGAGGAGACAACTGGATCTGCTGGAGGGGAACAGAGGAGACAACCGGAGGGGAAGAGGAGACAACTGGATCAGCTGGAGGGGAAGAGGAGACAACCGGATCAGCTGGAGGGGAAGAGGAGACAACCGGATCAGCTGGAGGGGAAGAGGAGACAACTGGATCAGCTGGAGGGGAAGAGGAGACAACTGGATCAGCTGGAGGGGAAGAGGAGACAACTGGATCAGCTGGAGGAGGAAGAGGAGACAACTGGATCAGCTGGAGGAGAAGAGGAGACAACTGGATCAGCTGGAGGAGAAGAGGAGACAACTGGATCAGCTGGAGGAGAAGAGGAGACAACTGGATCAGCTGGGGGAGAAGAAGAGACAACTGGATCAGCTGGAGGAGAAGAGGAGACAACTGGATCAGCTGGAGGGGAAGAGGAGACAACTGGATCAGCTGGAGGGGAAGAGGAGACAACTGGATCAGCTGGAGGGGAAGAGGAGACAACTGGATCAGCTGGAGGAGAAGAGGAGACAACTGGATCAGCTGGAGGGAAAGAGGAGACAACTGGATCAGCTGGAGGGGAAGAGTAGACAACTGGATCAGCTGGAGGAGAAGAGGAGACAACTGGATCAGCTGGAGGAGAAGAGGAGACAACTGGATCAGCTGGAGGAGAAGAGGAGACAACTGGATCAGCTGGAGGAGAAGAGGAGACAACTGGATCAGCTGGAGGGGAAGAGGAGACGACTGGATCAGCTGGAGGGGAAGAGGAGACGACTGGATCAGCTGGAGGGGAAGAGGAGACAACTGGATCAGCTGGAGGAGAAGAGGAGACAACTGGATCAGCTGGAGGAGAAGAGGAGACAACTGGATCAGCTGGAGGGGAAGAGGAGACAACTGGATCAGCTGGAGGGGAAGAGGAGACAACTGGGGTGTATTAGTAATGGCGGATAACACTGGTTATATCCCATGGAGGACAATACAACCGCCAACACCGCTACAGCCACAGTCACCGACATACATGTGTAATACAGTCATATGGGGCGGAGCTAACACCGGTTATATGGTAGATGCTATTTCCTAGACAGCTAAAGGACCTGCGATGATGTCATGGCCATGTGACCCGCCATGTGACTCGCCATGTGACCCGCCATGTGACTCGAGTAGGCGGAGCCAGTCTGGTGTTTATATAAGACACTGGATCTGGCGGTTACGAGTGTTTTCCGGTGAGAAGGTGAGTGCGATGGAGGGTGTGTGGCCGAGCAATAGTCTGCAGGGCTAAGTAATACTCTGCAGGGGCTTATAGATACGGTCTGGAGTCTACAAGAAGGGGAGGGGGGAGGTGTAATGCTTCTTGCAGACACCAACCCCCCCCGCCTGCAGAGCATTACAGCAACCCCCCCCCCCTGCAGAGCATTACAGCAACCTCCCCCCACCTGCAGAGCATTACAGCAACCCCCCCTGCAGAGCATTACAGCAACCCCCCCTGCAGAGCATTACAGCAACCCCCCCTGCAGAGCATTACAGCAACCCCCCCCCTGCAGAGCATTACAGCAACCCCCCCCGCAGAGCATTACAGCAACCCCCCCCGCAGAGCATTACAGCAACCCCCCCCTGCAGAGCATTACAGCAACCCCCCCCGCAGAGCATTACAGCAACCCCCCCCTGCAGAGCATTACAGCAACCCCCCCCTGCAGAGCATTACAGCAACCCCCCCCTGCAGAGCATTACAGCAACCCCCCCCCTGCAGAGCATTACAGCAACCCCCCCCTGCAGAGCATTACAGCAACCCCCCCCTGCAGAGCATTACAGCAACCCCCCCTGCAGAGCATTACAGCAACCCCCCCCTGCAGAGCATTACAGCAACCCCCCCCTGCAGAGCATTACAGCAACCCCCCCCCTGCAGAGCATTACAGCAACCCCCCCCCTGCAGAGCATTACAGCAACCCCCCCCCCTGCAGAGCATTACAGCAACCCCCCCCCTGCAGAGCATTACAGCAACCCCCCCCCTGCAGAGCATTACAGCAACCCCCCCCTGCAGAGCATTACAGCAACCCCCCCCCTGCAGAGCATTACAGCAACCCCCCCCCTGCAGAGCATTACAGCAACCCCCCCCTGCAGAGCATTACAGCAACCCCCCCCTGCAGAGCATTACAGCAACCCCCCCCCTGCAGAGCATTACAGCAACCCCCCCCCTGCAGAGCATTACAGCAACCCCCCCCCTGCAGAGCATTACAGCAACCCCCCCCCTGCAGAGCATTACAGCAACCCCCCCCCTGCAGAGCATTACAGCAACCCCCCCTGCAGAGCATTACAGCAACCCCCCCCTGCAGAGCATTACAGCAACCCCCCCCCTGCAGAGCATTACAGCAACCCCCCCCCCTGCAGAGCATTACAGCAACCCCCCCCCTGCAGAGCATTACAGCAACCCCCCCCCTGCAGAGCATTACAGCAACCCCCCCCCTGCAGAGCATTACAGCAACCCCCCCCCTGCAGAGCATTACAGCAACCCCCCCCCCTGCAGAGCATTACAGCAACCCCCCCCCCTGCAGAGCATTACAGCAACCCCCCCTGCAGAGCATTACAGCAACCCCCCCCCTGCAGAGCATTACAGCAACCCCCCCCCTGCAGAGCATTACAGCAACCCCCCCCTGCAGAGCATTACAGCAACCCCCCCCTGCAGAGCCTTACAGCAACCCCCCCTGCAGAGCATTACAGCAACCCCCCACCTGCAGAGCATTACAGCAACCCCCCCCCACCTGCAGAGCCTTACAGCAACCCCTCCCCCCTGCAGAGCATTACAGCAACCCCCCCCTGCAGAGCATTACAGCAACCCTCCCCCTGCAGAGCATTACAGCAACCCTCCCCCTGCAGAGCCTTACAGCAACCCTCCCCCCTGCAGAGCATTACAGCAACCCCCCCCTGCAGAGCATTACAGCAACCCCCCCCCTGCAGAGCATTACAGCAACCCCCCCCTGCAGAGCATTACAGCAACCCCCCCCTGCAGAGCATTACAGCAACCCCCCCCTGCAGAGCATTACAGCAACCCCCCCCTGCAGAGCATTACAGCAACCCCCCCCTGCAGAGCATTACAGCACCCCCCCCCTGCAGAGCATTACAGCAACCCCCCCCTGCAGAGCATTACAGCAACCCCCCCCTGCAGAGCATTACAGCAACCCCCCCCCTGCAGAGCATTACAGCAACCCCCCCCCCTGCAGAGCATTACAGCAACCCCCCCCCCTGCAGAGCATTACAGCAACCCCCCCCCCCCTGCAGAGCATTACAGCAACCCCCCCCCCCCTGCAGAGCATTACAGCAACCCCCCCCCCTGCAGAGCATTACAGCAACCCCCCCCCTGCAGAGCGTTACAGCAACCCCCCCCTGCAGAGCGTTACAGCAACCCCCCCCTGCAGAGCGTTACAGCAACCCCCCCCTGCAGAGCCTTACAGCAACCCCCCCCTGCAGAGCGTTACAGCAACCCCCCCCCTGCAGAGCGTTACAGCAACCCCCCCCCCCTGCAGAGCGTTACAGCAACCCCCCCCCTGCAGAGCGTTACAGCAACCCCCCCCTGCAGAGCGTTACAGCAACCCCCCCCTGCAGAGCGTTACAGCAACCCCCCCCTGCAGAGCGTTACAGCAACCCCCCCCTGCAGAGCATTACAGCAACCCCCCCCTGCAGAGCATTACAGCAACCCCCCCCTGCAGAGCATTACAGCAACCCCCCCCTGCAGAGCATTACAGCAACCCCCCCCCCTGCAGAGCATTACAGCAACCCCCCCCCCTGCAGAGCATTACAGCAACCCCCCCCCCTGCAGAGCATTACAGCAACCCCCCCCCCTGCAGAGCATTACAGCAACCCCCCCCCCTGCAGAGCATTACAGCAACCCCCCCCTGCAGAGCATTACAGCAACCCCCCCCTGCAGAGCATTACAGCAACCCCCCCCTGCAGAGCATTACAGCAACCCCCCCCCCCTGCAGAGCATTACAGCAACCCCCCCCCCCTGCAGAGCATTACAGCAACCCCCCCCCCTGCAGAGCATTACAGCAACCCCCCCCCCTGCAGAGCATTACAGCAACCCCCCCCCCTGCAGAGCATTACAGCAACCCCCCCCCCTGCAGAGCATTACAGCAACCCCCCCCCCCTGCAGAGCATTACAGCAACCCCCCCCCCCTGCAGAGCATTACAGCAACCCCCCCCCTGCAGAGCATTACAGCAACCCCCCCCTGCAGAGCATTACAGCAACCCCCCCCTGCAGAGCATTACAGCAACCCCCCCCCTGCAGAGCATTACAGCAACCCCCCCCCTGCAGAGCATTACAGCAACCCCCCCCCCCTGCAGAGCATTACAGCAACCCCCCCCCCTGCAGAGCATTACAGCAACCCCCCCCCTGCAGAGCATTACAGCAACCCCCCCCCCCTGCAGAGCATTACAGCAACCCCCCCCCCTGCAGAGCATTACAGCAACCCCCCCCTGCAGAGCATTACAGCAACCCCCCCTGCAGAGCATTACAGCAACCCCCCCCCTGCAGAGCATTACAGCAACCCCCCCCCTGCAGAGCATTACAGCAACCCCCCCCCTGCAGAGCATTACAGCAACCCCCCCCCCCTGCAGAGCATTACAGCAACCCCCCCCCCCTGCAGAGCATTACAGCAACCCCCCCCCCCCTGCAGAGCATTACAGCAACCCCCCCCCCCCCTGCAGAGCATTACAGCAACCCCCCCCCCCCTGCAGAGCATTACAGCAACCCCCCCCCCTGCAGAGCATTACAGCAACCCCCCCCTGCAGAGCATTACAGCAACCCCCCCCTGCAGAGCATTACAGCAACCCCCCCCTGCAGAGCGTTACAGCAACCCCCCTGCAGAGCGTTACAGCAACCCCCCTGCAGAGCCTTACAGCAACCCCCCCCCTGCAGAGCGTTACAGCAACCCCCCCCCCTGCAGAGCGTTACAGCAACCCCCCCCCCTGCAGAGCGTTACAGCAACCCCCCCCTGCAGAGCGTTACAGCAACCCCCCCCTGCAGAGCGTTACAGCAACCCCCCCCTGCAGAGCATTACAGCAACCCCCCCCTGCAGAGCATTACAGCAACCCCCCCCCTGCAGAGCATTACAGCAACCCCCCCCTGCAGAGCATTACAGCAACCCCCCCCCTGCAGAGCATTACAGCAACCCCCCCCCTGCAGAGCATTACAGCAACCCCCCCCCCCTGCAGAGCATTACAGCAACCCCCCCCCTGCAGAGCATTACAGCAACCCCCCCCCTGCAGAGCATTACAGCAACCCCCCCCTGCAGAGCATTACAGCAACCCCCCCCTGCAGAGCATTACAGCAACCCCCCCTGCAGAGCATTACAGCAACCCCCCCTGCAGAGCATTACAGCAACCCCCCCCCCCTGCAGAGCATTACAGCAACCCCCCCCCCTGCAGAGCATTACAGCAACCCCCCCCCTGCAGAGCATTACAGCAACCCCCCCCCTGCAGAGCATTACAGCAACCCCCCCCCCTGCAGAGCATTACAGCAACCCCCCCCCCCTGCAGAGCATTACAGCAACCCCCCCCCTGCAGAGCATTACAGCTACCCCCCCCTGCAGAGCATTACAGCTACCCCCCCTGCAGAGCATTACAGCTATCACACAGTTGGGTTTCCAGAAAGTTGCCAGCTTCAAGTTTGAGCTGCGGCAAACTTAACACCACAGCTCAAACTTCAAGCAGGAAACTCACACTGAACCTGTATCTACCCTAAAAACACTACGCCGACCCCCCCCCCCCCCCCCATATAACTTACAAACATCTTGTACCGCACTGTTAACAAAACATAGTAGTCCATCAAGTTCTCCCTATATCCCTAATGAGTCCCTACTGATCCAGAGGAGGCAAAAAACCCCTCATACTAGAGGTAAAGATTCCTTCCCGACTCCAAATATCAGAATAAATCCCTGGATCAATGATCTGTCCCTATAAATCTATTATACATAACCAGCGATGTTATTACTCTCCAAACATGCATCCAGACCCCTTTATATTCTATTACAGAGTTCCCCATGACACCTCCTCCGGGAGAGAATTCCACAGTCTCACTGCTCTTACAGTAAAGAACCCCCGTCTGTGCTGGTGTAGAAACCTTCTTTCCTCTAGACGTAGAGGATGCCCCCTTGTTATATATACAGTCCTGATATATTATATATCTTATTAGGTCACCTCCTTGTTAAATATACAGTCCTGGGTATAAATAGATCATGGAGAGATCTCTGTACTGTCCTGATATATTATATATCTTATTAGGTCACCTCCTTGTTATATATACAGTCCTGGGTATAAATAGATCATGGAGAGATCTCTGTACTGTCCTGATATATTATATATATTATTAGGTCACCTCCCTGTTATATATACAGTCCTGGGTATAAATAGATCATGGAGAGATCTCTGTACTGTCCTGATATATTATATATATTATTAGGTCGCCTCCTTGTTATATATACAGTCCTGGGTATAAATATATCAGGACCGTACAGAGATCTCTCCATGATCTATTATATATATTATTAGGTCTCATCCTTGTTATATATACAGTCCTGATATATTATATATATTATTAGGTCACCTCCTTGTTATATATACAGTCCTTGGTATAAATAGATCATGGAGAGATCTCTGTACTGTCCTGATATATTATATATATTATTAGGTCACCTCCTAGTTATATATACAGTCCTTGGTATAAATAGATCATGTAGAGATCTCTGTACTGTCCTGATATATTATATATATTATTAGGTCACCTCCTTGTTATATATACAGTCCTTGGTATAAATAGATCATGTAGAGATCTCTGTACTGTCCTGATATATTATATATATTATTAGGTCACCTCCTTGTTATATATACAGTCCTTGGTATAAATAGATCATGGAGAGATCTCTGTACTGTCCTGATATATTATATATATTATTAGGTCACCTCCTTGTTATATATACAGTCCTGGGTATAAATAGATCATGGAGAGATCTCTGTACTGTCCTGATATATTATATATATTATTAGGTCACCTCCTTGTTATATATACAGTCCTGGGTATATATAGATCATGGAGAGATCTCTGTACTGTCCTGATATATTATATATCTTATTAGGTCACCTCCTTGTTATACATACAGTTCTGGGTATAATTAGATCATGGAGAGATCTCTGTACTGTCCTGATATATTATATATATTATTAGGTCACCTCCTTGTTATATATACAGTCCTGGGTATATATAGATCATGGAGAGATCTCTGTACTGTCCTGATATATTATATATATATATATATATATATATATATATATATATATATATATATATATATATATATATATATATATGGTCACCTGTTTGTTATACAGGGGGGGCCATTTCTATGTATACACCTTATATACACCCTATATACTCTATACAGGGTGCGCCATTTCTATGGATACACCTTATATACACCCTATATACTCTATACAGTGCGCCATTTCTATGGATACACCTTTTATACACCCTATATACTCTATACAGCGTGCCATTTCTATGGATACACCTTATATACACCCTATATACTCTATACAGTGCGCCATTTCTATGTATACACCTTATATACACCTATATACTCTATACAATGCACCATTTCTATGTATACACCTTATATACACCCTATATACTCTATACAGTGCGCCATTTCTATGTATACACCTTATATACACCCTATATACTCTATACAGTGCGCCATTTCTATGGATACACCTTATATACACCCTATATACTCTATACAGTGCGCCATTTCTATGTATACACCTTAATAACATGGGAATGGTTGGTGATAACTTCCAGTTTATGGCGCATTAGTATATGTGAGGGGGGGAATCTTTTCAAGATGGGGGGTGACCATGGCGGCCATTTTGAAGTTGGCCATTTTGAATCCAACTTTTGTTTTTCCAATAGGAAGAGGGTCATGTGACATCAAACTTATTGGGAATTTCACAAGAAAAACAATGATGTGTTTGGTTTTAATGTAACTTTATTCTTTTATGAGTTATTTACAAGTTTCTCTTTGTTTACAGCCATTGACATGTCGTCGAGGTTAACACGTGAGGAGCGGATAGAAATTGTGTTGATGTCTGGTGAACGCAGTAACCGGATCATTGCTGCAGATTTCAATGCAAGACACCCTACGAGACCACCCATCTCCCATGCTACAGTTAGCAAACTGCTTGCTAAGTTTTGTAAAACTGGTATAGTGTTGGATTTGCCAAAATGTGGACGCATGAAATCTGTCACTAATGAAGAAACATCAGTGGCTGTCCTCGCTTCATTCAGCAAGAGCCCACAGCGCAGCATTCGCCGCATGTCACTGGAGAGCGGTATTAGTCGGACATCCCTTCGGCGCATATTAGCGACACACGAATAGCACAAACTCCAGCTACTGCAGCATCTCAGCGAGGATGACCCAGATCGGCGCACTGAATCTGCAGAATGGGCAAAACACAAATGTGACCAGGCCCCTCAGGTTACGCAGAAAATTTTGTTCAGTGATGAGGAAACTTTTATGTGAACGGTGAAGTTACCAAACAAAACCAGCGCTATTGGTCTGACACTAACCACATTGGATAGATCCCTCCAAGACTGTGGGACACAAACATTGATGGTCTGGTGTGGTATATGTGGTACAAAGATAGTGGGGCCATTCTTCATCAATGGAAACCTCAAGGCCACTGGATATGTGAAATTGCTCCATGATGATGATGTTTCCCTCTTTATGCACTGAAGCTGCACGTTCCCTGAGTTTTTCCAGCAAGATGGCGACCACCACATTATGGGTGTCAGGTCCGAGCATTCCTAGATGAACAGTTTCCTGGAAAGTGGATTGGTCATCATGAGCCAGTTGAATGGCCCCCAAGGTATCCCGATCTGACCCCCTTAGACTTTTATCTTTGGGGTCATCTGAAGGCAATTGTCTATGCTGTGAAGATACGAAATGTGCAGCACCTGAAACTACGGATCCTGGAAGCCTGTGCTAGCATTTCTCCTGCGGTGTATATAGAAGTATATAGCAGTGTATTTGGATACTGGAAGCCTGTGCTAGCATTTCTCCTGCGGTGTATATAGTAGTAGTATATAGCAGTGTATACGGATACTGGAAGCCTGTGCTAGCATTTCTCCTGCGGTGTATATAGCAGTGTATACGGATACTGGAAGCCTGTGCTAGCATTTCTCCTGCGGTGTATATAGCAGTGTATACGGATACTGGAAGCCTGAGCTAGCATTTCTCCTGCGGTGTATATAGTAGTATATAGCAGTGTATACAGATACTGAAAGCCTGAGCTAGCATTTCTCCTGTGGTGTATATAGCAGTGTATACAGATACTGGAAGCCTGAGCTAGCATTTCTCCTGCGGTGTATATAGTAGTATATAGCAGTGTATACAGATACTGAAGCCTGTGCTAGCATTTCTCCTGCGGTGTATATAGTAGTATATAGCAGTGTATACGGATACTGGAAGCCTGTGCTAGCATTTCTCCTGCGGTGTATATAGTAGTATATAGCAGTGTATACGGATAATGGAAGCCTGTGCTAGCATTTCTCCTGCGGTGTATATAGTAGTATATAGCAGTGTATACAGATACTGGAAGCCTGTGCTAGCATTTCTCCTGCGGTGTATATAGCAGTATATAGAGAAGAGGGGGCATTGACAATCCAGCACATTGAACACATTTTATAAGTGGTCAGAAACTTGTAAATAACTCAGGAAAGAATAAAGTTACGTTAAAACCAAGCACATCATTGTTTTTCTTGTAAAATTCCCAATTAGTTTGTGTCACATGACCCTCTTCCTACTGAAAAAACAAAAGTTGGATTCAAAATGGCCGAGGCCATGCTCCTATGTTAGCCAACCATTGTATGTGTGCTCAGCCACGCTGGAGGGTACCTGGGAGGACTCTGTGAGTTGGCCTAATCCTGCCGTAATTACCCACTGGCCCCTGTTTCGCTTATCACGCACAGGTAGGTTTAGCGTTGGGTCCCGTGCCATTTGAGAAACCTTGGCGTTGGTGTGCGGGCTCTGGTGTGTCCTTCATATAAGGATATACTGGCGTTGGTGTGCGGGCTCTAGTGTGTCCTTCATATAAGGATATACTGGCGTTGGTGTGCGGGCTCTGGTGTGTCCTTCATATAAGGATATACTGGCGTTGGTGTGCGGGCTCTGGTGTGTCCTTCATATAAGGATATACTGGCGTTGGTGTGCGGGCTCTGGTGTGTCCTTCATATAAGGATATACTGGCGTTGGGGTGCGGGCTCTGGTGTGTCCTTCATATAAGGATATACTGGCGTTGGTGTGCGGGCTCTGGTGTGTCCTTCATATAAGGATATACTGGCGTTGGGGTGCGGGCTCTGGTGTGTCCTTCATATAAGGATATACTGGTGAATGTCTCAATTTAACATCAGTGTTGAGGGATTAGCCAATGTCATTGTACACATCTACCACAGTAGTGACCTAAATTCCTGTTTCTCGATCAGCTCCATTGGGGGACACAGACCATGGGTGTATGCTGCTGTCTCTAGGAGGTATGACACTATGGCAACAAAACAAAAGTCGGCTCCTCCCAGCAGGATATACCCGCCTCCAGGCCCTGAGGTAATCAGTTTAAGCTTAGTGTCTAAAGAGGTGGACATGATCTGGATTTCCCCAGACCAGGTCTTATGTTTTATTATTTTCCTAGTTAGGGATGTGTTAGTTTTTTATTCCTTTTTCTTTCACGTTTTCAGGTGGGGACTCAGGAACTGCAGCTCACTGTCTCCCCATTGCGATTGAGGGGGCACAGACATTGCGTATATGCGCTGTTCACCCCCCCTCGCCAACGGTCAGCGCCTGGGGTTGTACCTCATGGGTTCGGGTCTCCCTATTTCCCTGCTCGCCTCGCTCGCACATGGTAGCTCGTTGTGATGCAGGTAACAGAAAGCTGACTGAAGACCTCACAGAAGACTCCCTTAGGTAAGTTCTTCTGACTGAGGTGAGTATATGTTTTCTCCCTTAGGTGCTGACTTGCAACCTCTGGAGACCCTCATTTTTTGGACACCTTTCAGGTCTAAGGGGCTGGCCTGTGTTGGGGCTCTATCTTTATTCAAAGCAGGGGCAAGCAATGGCATTTTGGGAAGGAAGGGGTTACTTTATTACTAAGTACGTGTGTTTCTATACTATGCGGCTGTCAGCCGCAGTGCGGCTGACAGCCGCGTCGTTTGTACTGTTCGGCGCACGGAGAGCCGACTTACTTTCAGTTTCGGCAGCAGACAGCTGTCGGCGGACATGTGTATCACCCGCTCACTTCCCCTCAGGCGCAGACGTGACTGACGTGCGCCCGGGGCAAAGAGCGGGCGCCATTACTATTCTCTACGGCGGCCGGGGCGCTATAGCTTACTGGAGGTGCGAACCGCCCTTTAATCAGCGCTGTGCATGTGATTTTTGGGGGCAGAGGCCCATTAGACAGTGCCTCTGCTCCAGGCACGCCCCTCTATGGCTATTGGCTTGCCTCTTTCTCCCTCTCTTTCACTCAGAGCGGAGTTCTCCTCACAGCAGCTGCCACAGGGGACACACTCGGGTGAGAGAGTTATTTTTTTCATTATGTCCGTACCCAGAACTGTTCCCGCTCCCCTTCTCCACATACCTCACGCTCTCACAAGTGTACTAGGGGTGCATCTTCTGACTCTTCCATTGAGTCTTCAGGTAGATGTGGGCATTCCCCTCGTGGGTCCCCCCCCCCCCCCCCGTCATCTGGTAACAAACGTGGCTCCTCCAGAGGATGTTCCCGCAGTCGCCACTCTGCCTCGCCAGAGCCGCGTACCCGATCAGGGTCGCCCCCGTCCAGGGCTGCCTCCACTCGTTCACATTCTCCTGGTGAACTGGCGGATGAGGCTTTCGAATCGACATCTGACTTCGAAGACCACTCAGATTCAGTTGAAACGGTGAACTCATTGGTTGCGGCCATAAGAGACTCCTTTCATTTAGAGGACCCAGGATCTTCAGACGTGACTCCTGAAGTATCCTTTCATCGTGGTAAACCGGCACCTCAAAGGTTCAGCTCTCAGGCTGAATTTGACACCCTTCTGGAATCTGCATGGAAACATCCAGCCAAGAGGTTCCCGGGAATGAAGAAGGTTCAGGTGCGTTACCCATTCAACAAGGACCTTGTCTCTAAGGTGGTTTCCCCTCCCTCGGTGGATCCACCAACTTCCCGCCTCTCTAAGGCTACCACACTGGCACTGGCAGATGCGGCTTCTTTCAAGGACCCGACGGACAAGAAGGTGGAGTAATTAGCGAAGTTTGCCTCTGAAGCTGCTGGCTCTTCTCTACTTCTCACCTTCGCCTTGGCTTGGGTGTCCAAAGCCCTATCGTTGTGGTGCTCAAAACTGCGTCAGGGTATCCAGGGAGGATTCCCCCCCCCCCCCCCCCCAGAGGATCGGTCTGCCTTGGTTCTCCAATGCTCTAAAGCTGGGGAATTTCTGTGCTCAGCTTCCATGCAGTCAGCCCGTTGTGCTGCCTTTTCTGTGGGTCACCTGGTGGCTCTCCGCCGTTCCATGTGGCTTAAGGCTTGGGATGCGCATGCCGCTTAAAAGGTCTCTCGCCAAATTCCTCTTACTGGTGCCCGTCTTTTTGGCACGTGCCTTGGCGAGATTATCTTTGAGGCGACGGGGGATAAGAGTTCCTTGCCTCAAAATAAGGCTCTCTCTACTTCCCAAAGGAAGTCCTCTTCCTTTCGGACCTTTCGGACTTATGGCCCCAATAAGGGGTCGGGGCAGGCGCCTTCGCGGGACAAGAAGGCTCCCTTGTTCCGGGCGCGCCCGTCTTGGAAGTCGGATACCAACCATTCAGGCCGTTTTGCGGCCAAATCGGGCAACCGCAAACCCACTTCCGCATGAAGTGATGCCCCCACCCGCAGATTGGCCCCGAAGGTCATGGTATGCCGACGTGGTCAGGCTCCTGGACGACACTCCACTACGCCTTCCACTTTGTTCGGACCTACTGTCTCGGGGTCCTCTTTGCCACCCCAATTTAGTCGCTGCATTTGACGGCGTGGTGGTTGAGACCGTGGTTTTGAGAGCCCGCGGTTTCTCTTGCCAAGTCATTCGCACCATGCTCAGGGCTCGTAAGCCCTCCTCGGCAAAAATTTACCACCGTACTTGGCAGTCTTATTTTCATTGGTGTGAAGCTCAGGTTTTGTCTCCTGTTACTTTCTCTCTTCCCTGTCTTCTCTCTTTCTTGCAGTCTGGTTTGGAACTGGGTTTGTCTCAGTTCCCTAAAAGGGGTACTCCACCCCTAGACATCTTATCCCCTTTAAGTTTTCCAACACCAAAAATAACAGCTTACATGTAAACAACCCTCCTCCCCTCCCACCAAGACAGCATAGTCTAACACATAATGGTAGGTCGTGCCAGGCCCCCCCCCCCAGAGCAGGAATCAAGTAATCAAGCACAAGATAGACTACGAGACAGCACAAAGAACAGCCGCACATCACCATCATGCAATCCATCCTGAACAAGACCAAGACATCAGCCACAAAAGCCCATCCGTTTCACACTCCTACACACTTCCAGAAGGTAACCCCGCTATCATTACAGCACAGAGCGAGTTCGCTCTGTGCGTAATGACGGGTGATACAGGGGACGGAGCCGCGTGACGTCATGGCTCCTCCCCTCGTGTCATCACGGCCCGTCCCCTTAATGCACGTCTATGGCAGGGGGTGTGACGACCGCCGGGCCGTGACGTAACGAGGGGTGGAGCCGGGATAAGATGTCTAGGGGCGGAGTACCCCTTTAAGGGACAGGTTTTGGCTCTTTCTATTCTTTTCCAGCGTCCTCTGGCTTCTAATTCTCATGTCCGGAGCTTTCTTCAAGGAGTGGCACATGCTGCCCCTCCTTATTGGTCACCTTCTCCCCCTTGGGACTTGAATCTGGTTCTGGGGGTCCTCCAAGGTGAACCTTTTGAACTCCTTGGGGAGGTGTCCCTGTGCCTCCTTTCTTGTTTTCTTGTTGTTATCACCTCTATTCGGAGAGTGTCTGAATTGGCAGCTCTCTCCTGCCGTTCTCCGTTTCTGGTGCTTCATCAGGACAAGGTTGTCTTCCGGCCAGATCCTTCCTTTTTGCCTAAGGTTGTTTCGGCCTTTCATCTCAATGAGGACATTGTTCTTCAGTCCTTTTTGTCCCGCTCCTTCTCATCCTAAGGAACATGTACTCCACAAGCTGGATGTGGTTCGGGCTGTTAAGTCTTAAATCTCTATCACTTCTTCGTTTCGTCAGTGCGATTCCTTTTTCATCCTTACGGAAGGTCGTCACAAGGGACAACCTGCTTCCAAGGCCACAATTTCTCGGTGGATCCGGTCTGCTGTTTCGGAAGCCTATCGCTGTAGGGGGAAGGCTCCTCCCTTCAGGGTTGTGGCTCATTCTACCCATTCTGTTGGGGGTATCCTGGGCTCTCCAGAACAAGGCTTCGGCCTCGCAGATTTGCAAGGCAGCTACTTGGTCGTCTTTGCACACTTTCTCGAGGTTCTACTGGGTTCATACCTTCGCATCGGCTGATGCTAGTCTGGACCGTAAAGTGCTGCAGGCAGCAGTGAAACAGCCGTGTGCCTAACTGATTATCTGCCCACCCAAGGGACGGCTTTGGTACATCCCACGGTCTGTGTCCCCCAATGGAGCCGATAGAGAAAAGGAGATTTTTTTTTTTTTAACACTTACCGTAAAATCTTTCTCGAAGGATCCATTGGGAGGACACAGCTCCCGCCCTTTTGGGTTTCTCTTTTTTTGGTTTTCTGTCTGAGGGTGTGTTCAGTTATATTTTTTTTTTTTCTTGTTCTCGGACAGTTTGTGTTCTTTCCTTGACCTGTCGGTCCTTTCCTATTGCTCTGGTACTAAAACTGATTAGCTCAGGGCTTGGAGGCGGGTATATCCTGCTGGGAGGAGATGACTTTTTTTTATATTTATTTATTTTTTGTTGCCATAGTGTCATACCTCCTAGAGACGGCAGCATACACCCACGGGCTGTGTCCCCCAATGGATCCTTCGAGAGAGAGAGATTTTACAGTAAGTGTAATCCTGCAATCCATGTACTAGATTAGTATCTTCTTTGAACTCTCTCTAGAGTATCTATATCCTTCTGGAGATACGGCCTCCAGTACTGCGCACAATACTCCAAGTGAGGTCTTACCAGTGTTCTGTACAGCGGCATGAGCACTTCTCTCTACTGCTTATACCTCTCCCTATACATCCAAGCATTCTGCTAGCGTTTCCTGCTGCTCTATTACATTGTCTTCCTACCTTTAAGTCTTCTGAAAAAATTCCTCCTAAATCCCTCTCCTCAGATACTGAGGTCAGGACTGTGTCACATGTTCTATATACTGAGGTCAGGACTGTCACATGTTCTATACTCTGCCTGAGGGTTTTTACGCCCCAGGTGCATTATCTTGCACTTATCCACATTAAATTTCAGTTGCCAGAGTTCTGACCATTCTTCTAGTTTGCCTAAATCCTTTTCCTTTTGGTGGATCCCTCCAGGAACATCAACCCTGTTACATATCTTTGTGTCATCAGCAAAAAGACCAAAACCATTGAGACCTTCTGTAATATCACTAATGAAGATGTTACACAATACTGGTCCCAGTACAGGTCCCTGAGGTCCCCACTGGTGACAAGACCTTGCTCTGAATATTCTCCAATGACTACAACCCTTTGTTGTCAGTCATTCAGCTACTGCCTAATCCACTCAACAATATTGGAGTCCAAGCTCAATGACTGTAGTTTATTGACAAGTCTTCTGTGTGGGACAGTGTCAGGAGCCTTACTAAAATCTAGATATGCGATGTCTACTGCCCCTCCCCCATCTATTATTTTAGTCACCCAGTCAAAAAAATCAATAAGATTAGTCACATGATCTCCCTGAAGTAAACCCATGTTGTTTTTCATCTTGCAATCCATGGGATTTTAGATGTTCCACAATCCTATACTTTAGTAGGGTTTCCATTAATTTCCCTACTATTGATGTCAGATATGACATCTGACGATTTTCCCCCCCAGTTCAGTCCTGAGCTCACCTCCTCATAACAGCTGATCATGTGATCAGGACTGGTCCCTTATAAACTCATGGGACATTTGTCATTCAAATACAATATGGTGTCTCTTAGAAGAACAATTACTTAATTTACTTAACTGCCTTAGAACACAGAGGTGAATGCCATCGGGACCTGGTGATGTGTCTATTGTGATTTGTTAGGTGACCTGCTCTTCTTTCTGGGTTAGACAGGTGACCTGTACTTCTTCCTGGGTTAAACAGGTGACCTGTACTTCTTCCAAAGCTAGACAGGCGGTCCTGCTTTTCCTGGATTAGTGTTATGTCTGTCTTGGTCTGTGTTCAGACATGGCTATTGGATTTGGTTGTGTTTTAGTATCCAACAAAATATTTTATTGAGACATAAGAAACAAGGTACATACTTCTCAATGTGTAATCCTGTACAGGATACCATCAAGTGTGACAACGGTACATATAAAAAGATGTACAGAAAATTCAAACAGGGTATAAAAAAAAAAACGGGAAAGGGCATAGTTTACACCAATATAAAGGGGTATGAAGGGAACCAAAGTACAATAGAGATCTCATCATAGGGCAAGCATCCAAAATTATCACTGTCCACAGTATCCGTCTGGGCAAGTAGGACCCATAAGAGCATAGAGGGAATCGCACAGACTACAAACGCAAATAGAATGACACATCTACAGTATGGGGGGGAGTCTATCCATGGTTGCCAGATTTTGTAGAACAGGTCTAACCTATCCTCCCTCACCACGGCCATTTTTTCTGATAGCATTATGGAGTTGATCCTATCCACTACAGCAGAGAAGGAAAGTAGGGGAGATCGCCATCTGGAGGCAATATGAATTCTAGTGGCAAGCATTATAAATTGGGCCAATTTGAAAGGGGCATATCTAACATGTGATGGTCTATCCCCAACAGACAAGTTGCGGGGTTCAGAGGCCAACATATATGTAATATGGAGCGTATCACTTCAACTACGGACCTCAAGAGGGCGGTAACCCTAGGACATTGCCACCAAATGTGACCCATTGTTCCTGGGACTAGACAACCCCTAAAGCATTCAGGGACAACCGATGGATACATTGTGTGTAAGCGTGTAGGGACATAATAGGCACAGTGCAGAAGTTTAACAGCCGTCTCGACTAAGGACACTTGCATGCTACCCCTTGTAATGTGTGCACAGCAGGAGTGCCATCTGGATATAGGGAGAGTGAAGTGCAATTCCGATTCCCATTGGGACATGTAAGGGAGTTTTGTGTCGGGGGGGGGGGGTCTGTTAGAGGAGGAATATATCCTGGACAATGTTCCCGGGAGAAGAGGCGTATAGAGTGCCATGGCTTCATATGTCGTAGTCGTCAAACCTGATAGTGACCCCACCATAGAGCGTAGAAAAGAAAAGACTTGGTGAACCCTAAAGCCCTCCCCTGGCGAAGGAACAAATCTATTGTTAAAGGTGGCTAGGGACATGAGCCACTGGCTCACCAAAAAGTCATGTACCCTAAATAGTTTCTGCGAGTGCCACCATGCAAAATACAGAGTCCAGACCAGGGGGGAAGGAAGGGTTGGAGAAAAGTGGGGTGGCGGGAGATACAGAGGATTGAAGAGATAGTTTAAACCTGACCGATCTCCAAAGAAGGAGAGAGTATCGAGGGAGAAGAGCCACCAAGGACAGGTAACTGGAAACAGAACCAGTCAACCACATTAAGGAGCTTAAAGAATATGGGGCTACGAGGTCATTTTCAAGAGAGACCCATCTAGGGTGCCCTGTCTTTGCATTACAAAGCAGCAATTGAGCCAACCGAGCAGCTTGGAAATATTTAACAAGATTAGGTACTGATAGGCCACCTAATGATTTATGGTAATACATAATTTTGCGGGGAATGCAGGGCCTACAACCTCTCCATATAAATTGAAAAATGTCCGCCTGAAGTCTGCGAAGGTCCGGGACCCGAATAGGGATAGGAAGAGTGTGAAATAAGTAGAGAAGGCGAGGAAGGAGAACCATTTCAATAGAGTGGATACGACCCATCCAGGAAATGTGAGGTAGATCCCATTTCCTCATGTCCGCACAAAGAGATTTGAATAGAGGGAGGTAATTTAGGTTATAGAGAGATGAGAGGGAAGCAGGAAGTGCTATCCCAAGGTAGGGGATAGACGAGGAAGCAGAAGGTAGATCGAAGTTGAGAGATATAAGTTTTTGGGTATGGAGCGGAGTATGGCAATACAGCACCTCCGACTTAGAGCGGTTTACCGTTAAACCAGATACCCCCGCAAAGCGGTCCAGGAGGGAGAAGAGATGAGGAAGGGAAACCAGTGGGGAAGTAAGGGTGAGTAGAAGGTCATATGCGAAAAGATTATTAAGGTAAGAAGAGCTGGCTATCTGAACCCCCTTGATATCCGGGTGATCCCTAATGAGTATTGCAAGTGGTTCCATTGCTAGCGCAAATAGCGCTGGGGAAAGGGGGCATCCCTGGCGTGTCCCTCTTTCAATACTGATGGGGGTGGGGGAGGGTGTAGGTAGTTTGAGGAAAGCTTTAGGAGTGGAGTATAATGCACCTAGAGCCTGAAAAAAAGGGCCAGAGAAGCCCATGTGCTGAAGGACTCCAAACAGGTAAGACCATGAAACAGAATCGAAAGCTTTTTCTATGTCAAGTCCCAGTAGGGTCAAAGGAGAGGAAGTGGTCTCTGCCCAATGAATGATGTTTAGAACTTTCCTAATGTTGTCGGGTGCCTGTCGGCCGGGTATGAAGCCCACCTGGTCATGATGTACGAGACCAGGGAGTTCAAACGGCCAGCTAGGATAGATGTGAAGAGTTTAGTGTCTAGATTAATGAGGGAGATGGGTCTGTAGTTGGAGGGATGCAGAGGATCCTTTTTGGGTTTAGGGATGACTGCTATAGAAGCCTGAAGAAAATCAGAAGGCATAGAGGCCCCAGAAAGAAGTTTATTGCAGAAAGAGGAAATATGGGGAGTTAAGATATCAGAGAATTTCTTATAGTATAGAGCAGAAAGACCGTCGGATCCCGGAGCTTTACCTAGTTTCAGGGCGGAGATTACCTTCGCTACTTCCTCAGAAGTGATCGGGGAGTTGAGATAGTCCCGCTGATCCGTGGTCAACCTTGGCAGGGCCATTGATGTCAAAAAGGCATCCACTATTGCTGGAGAGGGAGGGGACCGTTCACTGTAAAGAGAGGTATAGAAAGAATGAAAGGACTCATAGATACGGGAAGGGTTTGAAGAAAAAACACCTGGCCTGATCTGGACTCTGTGCACCCTATTAATGCGCTGTCTCTTCCTCAGCATATGTGCTAACAATTTGTCCGGTTTGTTGGCCCACCTATAATAGGTCGCCTGGGTCCACCTCAAAGCCCTCTCTGTGTCATCTGTAAGGATAGCATCTAATTGTCGTTTAGTGGAACGTATAGAATGATATAAATATGGAGTCGGCAGTTGTTGAAGGGCTATGACCAATCTGGCTAATTTATGTTCAAGTAATGTTTGGGCTTTACGATGTGGTGGCTTTATGAGCCATCCAGGTCCAACCAGGGTCGGACTCTGGGGTGACATTATCAGCAAAGTATGTGGTCAAGGCTGACGCAATCTCGTCTCTAATATGTGGTCTACACAGCAGCGACTCATTCAATCTCCAAGCGTAAGGTGTGGTATCACGGGGATGGAATGAGAAGACAGAGAAAACCATGTCATGGTCAGGAACATGGAATATGGCAGGCATATTGTAGAGCTGGGATTGAGGAGGTGTTTGTAAGAATCCAGTCTATCCTGGTGTATAGATTATGTGCTGGGGAATAATATGAGTACCCACGTTGAGTCAGGTTATGTTCCCTCCAAGTATCTGCAAGGTCAGTGTCCCGGATTTGGTTGTGTTTTAACAGTGATATGTTCCCCGGTCAGGGAATAGTTAAAGCCTTTTGGCCTTCTTTCCAATAGCTCATAAGTTGAGCCCAGTCTAGCTTCTGGGGTGGTGATTACATATTGACATCTTGACTCCCTGACATCCTGTCTCGTTACTAACATGCTTGACATGCTGCTATGGATCTTTTGGTGAAACACTCCTTGTTTGAGCTTTTAATCTACTATCTCTGTTTTTGCATGCACCTTGCATTTATCTTTGATATATATTCTGGGCTTTTACCCATGGTTAGATAGCATGCTCTTAGTAGATTTTCATCTGTCTTTGTATAGTCAGTTTTAGGATTTGTATGTCCTTTCTGCTATGTATATGTCACACTGTTTTCTCTTGTATCCGTTTTCTATGTTTCTATAACTAGATATCCCTGTTACCGGTCCATGGGGACTCTGGGAGATTGAGTTTTAATGTGAAGACATTCCTGTGTCTACTGGAGGTTCTGGAGGATTGCCATTATTTCTGTTTAGCAATAAATCCCGTTTACCTTTGTGTGGGGGACTCTGGGGGTAGTGTTATTCCTGTGTCTACTGGAGGTTTTCTAGGGGATTATGCTATATTTCAGTTTGTTCCTGTAGTCTGTTCAGACTCATCCGTTTTCCTGTCTTGTGTTGAGTGTGAAGAGTGTTCTATAATTGAATGCAAAGCAGGAGAAAGAGAGACTCGGCAACTTGCCCCGCTGCAGGTAAAACTTCCTACAAAAAGAATCCTGCTGGATTCTGAAGCTATGTGCCATGGGGCCGGCTGGCCTCAATGATAAGAATGATTTTAGTGTGTTTTTGTAATAACTTGATGTACTTGTATAATATTATGTTTTTCCTATGCAGTTGGTTTGTTCCTCCCCTGTACCTGTGTCCCACCCCTTCCTCCCAGCCTCACCTGCCTTATTAGCAGCGAGCTTCGGTGGACTCAGTGTGCACGTAGCTTGAAGAAGTGCCAGCCCAGCACGAAACCGCAGAGTCCTACCCGCACCCCCTGCCTCTCCTGTCGCCCTCCCTTGCCCTGATGTGTGTACTGTCCTATCTCCTGGAATAGAGAAAATTTTACCTGCAGTGTGGTGAGTTGCCGAGTCTCTCTTTCTCCTGCTTTGCATTGAATGTATCTCTACACTCGTAGCACTGTTGGGTTTATAATATATTGATCACTATATCTATACTCATATGCCTTTGCTAAAATGCTAGAGATGCTATTACAGAAGAACTATGGTTTCCTTAATTCAAAACATTTCAGCTGCTCTTTGCACGTAATCAAAAACCTTGAGATTGAGATTAGGGAGGCAAGAAGTCTAAACATTGGGCTTTGTGGTAAAATGCAGAAATATCAAGCTAGAGGGCTTGCAAAATAAAGACTTATGCTACGCCACGCTCAAATGACTAATCAGCATATAGAATGATGCATAGTTTTACCCTTCAACCCATATACGTCAGAATGCTATCTGCTCGTGACTTCGAATAGAGGCCTTGAGACGACTCCATGCAGGAGCAGAAAGACTAAATATCTGACGAACAGAGAACTTTTGCCAAGAAATTAATGGACACTAGATATGCTAATATATATGGACACAATATTTGAACAACCATAGGTATCGCGCCCCCTCCCCAAGGCTTGCATTGAGGGGCGGAGCGTGACGTCACACGCCGCCGGCTCTGCGGTCGAGCGTAATCAGACGCAGAGCGAACACGCTCCTTTAGGATAGGGGATAAGATGTGTAAGCACCGGAGTACCCCTGTAAATAGGTTCGGAAGGCAAAAGCAGAGCTTTTTCCTTTTGCCACAAACTTGCAGGCTTATGAAAAAAACCTTTTTCTCTCTTACTTGAGCTGTAAATTCCTTATCTGAGAAGCAGATAAGGTGTGCTGTAGCAAGGTCAGATCAGTTTCATAATGTAAACAGGAGGATTTAACTGAGAGACTCATTGGGATTATTGAGTCTTTAAGAAATCCAGTTGTTTTTTTTCTCTCTCCTTCCTGATAGTTCGGATTTAATTTAATTTTAGATTTTTTAATCTAGTGGATTGGGCCGAGGAAGCAAAGTGACGTAGATTTTTGAGTTCTAGGTTCTCTAACAACTTTTTATGGGCTGCACATGGGCACAATAACTTTTTCTGGATGTCAGACAAGCTGATGTCTTTAGAAGTTAGTTTCGGCCAGTAACTTTTTTTCTGTTTTAGAGGACGCCATTACTGATAGCTTTGGTTTGTACTGGAATAGTGGCTCTTGTAGCTTTTGTATTTGGATTAGTAATGCATAAGAGTAGGAGATTATAGTGGCATCATACAAACGGTGGTTTTCACGTTGACACCCTTTTTTTGTTTGGTGTTTAGTATCAATTGTTTGGCCAATCCACTGAGTTTTTGTTAATAAGGGTAATTTGCAACCCTATCTCTACCTGAGACTTTAAAAGAGCTTTGAAATTGTTCAGTTCTTGCATTGATAGACTTTTAGAGATAGAGATGAATACTGTACCGTCATTGTTTAGAAGTCAGACTGCTTCTGTCCCTGGATATTTAGAGGCACGTGCAATAGTCATGCACAGGGAAGAGAAGAAGCATCTTGAAGAAATAAAGAAACTTATGTCTATATGTGGCATTCATGAGAGGGGTAGATTACACCCAGACTTATGGGCTAACGCCATTAAGCAGTATAGGGGAGTATTGGAGGATAATAATTTGTTGGCTGCTTAATAATTTGTTGGCTGCTGCCCAAGCTTGGTATCGTACATCATGTTCCATAACAAAAGAAAAATATATAGAGATGGAATGTAGTGATAAGGAGAATATAACTGTATATTTGTATTACAAAGATGAAGACCTGCCACCCCCATATAAAAGCTGTGAATCTAACTGTTGGGTGTGTCCCCATTGTGGCCAGCAAAACCTGCCCTCAGCTGAGAACTTTATTTCTTGTAGCCAAGCCCAGCCTTAACTGATCCTCCATGTACTCTCAAAATAGTCCCCACCCAAAATGTCCCCATCCCACTATCACATGTCATCTCCTTCCAGTGGCAGCCATCTTGGAGGCCCAGGAAGTGTGGCAAAATCCATTTCCTGTGCTGTCAGCCATCTTGGTTCACCCAATCTACTTCATGTAATGAGCCCTCATCCAGTATATCCAAACAGAACTTGGCCGTTGCTGTAAGGTTTCCAATTGGAACTTCCTCTAGTGCTGAAGCACTTGATCTCTTTCCAGGAATGACTCAGGATGGGGGTTACTTTGTACGTAATGACGAGATCCCTGGCCTATCCCCAAGTCAAACCTACACACCACTGGATCAGCACTCACCGGAAAGCTCTGTATTTCATTCTGCTGACCATCACCAAGAAGTCAGACCTTTGTACCCAGTGAAGACAGTCATCCAGACCGAGATGAACTCAAAGAACAGTTTAACTCTCCTACCAATGATGAGGATCATCCTCATCAGTCCCTAGAAAACATGCTACTTTAAATTGTTGATACAATCACACCTACTGCGGTGCAATTTCTTGAGCCTCCTAAAAGTAACATGTACCAAACCAATATAGCAGATATGGTGTCTGAATCTATCTATAATGGTACTGGACAGGGATGTCCGCTGCCCCCCCCCCCCCTCCTCCCCTGATCTTTGCTTTATGTATAGAGCCACTGGCTTTCTTGATCCAGGGGACCTGAATATCTCTGGGGTGTCCCTTCATGATAGAACCTTCAAGATCTGCCTCTTTGCGGACGATGTATTGCTCACACTTACTAAACATCTTATATCTTTGTCCTCACTCTATAAATTTCTACATGAATACGGTCTGGTTTCGGGTTATAAGGTCAACCTCTCTAAGACTGAGGCTATGCCGCTTAATCTCCCTTCTCCTGTTGTGGTCCTCATTGGGGCCAACTATTCTTTCCGATGGTCTCCTACAGCTATACAATATTTGGGGGTTTCACTGTCTCCTAGCTATTCTTCTTACTCTGCCAACTTTCCTTCTCTTTTTCGAGAGCTGCGTGCACTGCTAGATAAATGGAAATCTCAGTACATTTCTTTTTTCTGACGTATTAAGGCCGTCAAGATGACCATCCTCCCTAAGCTACTCTATTTTTTTCCAAACATTTCCGGTGCGAGTCCCCCTAGCTGCATTGCGCTCGTTTCAATCGGCTATTTTTCGGTTCAACTGGGACGTTGGGAGACATCGACTCCCCATGTCAGTGATGATGGCGAGTCTGCTCTCGGGAGGTCTGGGAGTGCCGGATGTAACAGTATTATTGGGTGGCTCACTTGTGTCACTTGGCGGCATGGTCCTCCTATCATGCATATAGTAGGTGGATGGAGCTGGAAAAACTCTGGTTGGCGCCCATTCAGCCTAACTCTTTCCTTTGGTCCCTTCCACGTCTTTCCTGGGCCCTATGTCGTTTTCTAAATATGTCTGGCCCTATTGTTCGCGAAGGTTCGGTCTTTCTTCCTCCTTCTCCCCTATGCAGTCCTTCCTGTATGACCCTGACATTCCACCGGGGATTACTTCCTCTATGGTCTGGGTCTGGGGTTCCCGGGGTCTTTTTTGCTGGGTAGACCCGGTCACAGGCACCCTCCTTTCCTTTGAACGGATGGTTGAGCGATGGGAGCTCCCTGCCTCTGAAATGACCCACTATACGCAGCTTCGACACTACTTATCCTCGAAGAAGGGGACATGACTGTATCACTCCCGTCGAGCTTTGAGAGGCTGTGTAGGAGTAGGCCGCAGACGAAGGGACTACTCTCGAGCATTTATGCCTTACTCATTTCCCCTCTGGAAGATGCCCCTCCATCTCACGATATATGTCCCGTTGCGAAGACGCTCTTGCAATCACTATTACGATCCCCCAGTGGAGGGTTATTTGGGAGTGGGCCTCTCGGGCCTCTATCTGTACAGCTTACAAAGAGATGCAATACAAGATGATAATGGGATGGTACCATACCCCAGTCCTGCTCAATAAATTAAACCCTGATATTCCCCCCCCCCCCCCCCCAGTGTTGGAGATGTGGTGTTGGATTGGGCGATGTCTTCCACATATTCTGGTCTTGTCCACTAATAAGCCCATATTGGAGGGTGGTCCAGAGGTTGATCTGGGAGGTCCTGGGTGTCCTAGTTCCTCTAGACCCCTTAGTTTACTTGTTGCATTTGTTGACTGGAGCCTTGGCTAAAAAAATGTTCAGGCTGTTTTTGCATATGGTTTTGGCGGCCAAGACCCTTATCGCCAAACACTGGAAGCAGACACTGCCACCACCGGAAGATGAGCTAGTTGCCAGGGTAAGGGAGATCCATTCCCTGGAGTATCTTATGGCTCCCTTGAATAACACCACCCTGCATTTCTTCTCGGTGTGGGACCCGTGGGATAGGTTCACCGATATGCAGCCTCCCTGACTCCTGCTCACCTGACTAGACCTCTTTTCCTATTTCTTTTTATCACTGTTGCTATTTTCATACACCCCTTTTTGTCTCCTCCCCCCCCCCCCCCTTTTGTGTCTCCCGTGTTTATAGCCTGATTGTATGTTGTCCCTGATAAAGGTTACCGCTATTCACCCATGGTGTACTGTGCTATGTTTAGAGCTGGCTTTGACTCACCTGGTTGAATGTCAGGCAACAATTTTTTTTTGATTCTTGGTGTTAAGATGTGAAGTAATGCTGTTTTCGCTGACTGTATCTCTTACCTGTTAGGGACATGTTCTCCCTGACAATTGGTGTTTGTATGAGTTTTTTTTTGTCAAACTAAAATTATGCAACTTCATTTTCAGTGTATTAATGTTGACATTAGTTATAAACAAGTAGTGAATATGTGTCCTAATGTTAGTGACAAACATTTAGATTACCACGTTAGGAAAAAATTTCTTGATTAGTGACTTAAACTCTTTTTCAATTAGTTAGAATTCAATTATTATTACCGTATTTATCGGCGTATAACACGCACTTTTTAGGCTAAATTTTTTTGCCTAAAGTCTACCTGCGTGTTATACGCCGATAAGCCGCTGCAGTTCAGTGATTGAAAGCGGGCGCTTTAAATCAATGAACTGCAGCGGCTTTGCAGGTGCAGATACTTGCCGTCACTGCCGGCTTCTCTGCCCCTGCCTGTCCTGGGGTCTAGAGCCCTGCTGCTGGCCCTTCTCTCCCCCTGGCTATCGAGACGCAATGACATCACTCGTCATTGCGCCGCGCAGTGCATAGCAACAACGCAGGGGACGCACACCGGAGGCCTGAAGCAGCGCGGACCTGACCCCGGTAACAGGTAATTATACAACCGGGGATGGGGGAGGCAACAGGGTAGCGGCAATGGGTGCCGCTGCCCCTTCTCTCCCCCTAGCTATTGGCGCCGCTGCCCCATTGCCGGCGCCGCTTCTCTCCCCTGGCTATCGGCGCCGGCAATGGGGCGTTGGCACCGATAGTCAGGGGGAGAGAATGGGCAGCGGCGCAGATAGCCAGCGGGAGAGAAGCGGCAGCAGCAGGGCTCTAGACCCCAGGAAAGGTAGGGGGAGAGAAGCGGGCAGCGACTGCCTCTCTCCCCCTGCCTTTCCTGGGGGCTTCTGCAGTGTATCGGGGTATACGCATGCACACACACGCACCCTCATTTTACCAAGGATATTTGGGTGAAAAACTTTTTTTACCCAAACATCCTTGGTAAAATGATGGTGCGTGTGTGTGCATGCGTATACCCCGATTAAATACGGTATTTAGAATTACATTTGACCTTGATATGGTACAAACTGCTATGTGATACTGATAAGACATTCACAGTGAGCTGAAAAAGAAAATATTTATTTGAAGCTGCAAATATGTAGCAATCAAAAATCTTCCCTGCTATGCCCCCCCCCCCCCCCGCTCTGTTTCATAGATTAGAGGGCTCTAAGTGTTAAAGTATACAGCTCTGCCGATATTGAAGATTTTTTCCTTTATCCAGAATTATTTAGAAAGAATATATATATATATATTTAGAAATGTACCTCTATTATCCTGCATCACACTCTC
Organism: Hyla sarda; assembly: GCF_029499605.1. NCBI lineage: Eukaryota > Metazoa > Chordata > Amphibia > Anura > Hylidae > Hyla > Hyla sarda. The sequence continues at coordinate 286,236 of NW_026609032.1, read as the reverse complement.
ATATTTATTTTATCCATGGTACAGTACAGTCAGACAAGGACATACTTATATTGGCCCACCTTAGGCAGTTAGATGAAGTCTACTCAGTCTATGAAACAGGTAAGATGTTCTGGAGTGTGTTGGTCGGGTACCTTTTAATGTTTTACCTAGGTCATAACAGAGGCAAATAATGAAGTCTGTATAAACTCTTTTTGCCTTGCTGAATCCTGAGGCCACCCAATATACGGACATTGCTACACACATCCCTTCTGTTTAGCTTATGAGGCCACGTATGTTAACATGGGGTACAAGACTGCTGGCACGCATAGTTTCTTACCAACTTTTTAGATGCAGTCTTTGCCCTGTACCACCACTGTCTTCTTCCATTGGTCTCTCTCAGCATGCATTGCCGGTTCCTGCAAGAGACTTAAACAAACAAATCCACAAAGTGTACCATAACTGTGGGGGAACAGGAGCACAGCAGCCATGGCAGCCTCCTTCACCATTCAGTCCCCATGGATTCTGGGGCTGTTTGCTTCATGTGGCTCTGAGCTTTACGATGGCCACCTTCTCTGGCCACTCTAGGGATTTGAACACCCGAATTACAAACTACAGATTGGTTCGCCCCAGGATTAACCCCTTAAGGACACATGACGTACTGGAACGTCATGTGTCCACTCCCGATCTATAACGCGGGGCCACGGCGTGGCCCCGCGTCATAGCGGTTCGGGCGTGGCTAATAGCGCGCGGCATTGATCGCTGTGCCGCGCGCTATTAACCCTTTAGACGCGGCGTTCAAAGTTGAACGCCGCGTCTAAAGTGAAACCGAAAGCATGCCGGCTAGCTCAGTGGGCTGTTCGGGATAGCCGCGGTGAAATCGCGGCATCCCGAGCAGCTGACAGGACAGCGGGAGGGCCCCTTCCTGCCTCCTCGCTGTCCGATCGCCGAATGACTGCTCAGTGCCTGAGATCCAGGCATGAGCAGTCATGCGGCAGAATCGTTGATCACTGGTTTCTTATGAGAAACCAGTGATCAATGATGAAGATCAGTGTGTGCAGTGTTATAGGTCCCTATGGGACCTATAACACTGCAAAAAAAAAAGTGAAAAAAAAAAGTGAATAAAGATCATTTAACTCCTCCCCTATTAAAAGTTTGAATCACCCCCCTTTTCCAATAAAAAAAAAAACACAGTGTAAATAAAAATAAACATATATGGTATCACCGCGTGCGGAAATGTCCGAATTATAAAAATATCATTAATTAAACCGCTCGGTCAATGGCGTGCGCGCAAAAAAATTCCAAAGTCCAAAATAGTGCATTTTTGGTCACTTTTTATATCATTTAAAAATGAATAAAAAGTGATCAATAAGTCCTATCAATGCAAAAATGGTACCGTTAAAAACTTCAGATCATGGCGCAAAAAATGAGCCCTCATACCGCCCCATACACGGAAAAATAAAAAAGTTATAGGGGTCAGAAGATGACAATTTTAAACGTATTAATTTTCCTGCATGTAGTTATGATTTTTTCCAGAAGTCCGACAAAATCAAACCTATATAAGTAGGATATCATTTTAATCGTATGGACCTACAGAATACATATCAGGTGTCATTTTTACCGAAAAATGTACTACGTAGAAACGGAAGCCCCCAAAAGTTACAAAACAGCGTTTTTTTTTCAATTTTGTCGCACAATGATTTTTTTTCCCGCTTCACCATAGATTTTTGGGCAAAATGACTGACGTCATTACAAAGTAGAATTGGTGGCGCAAAAAATAAGCCATCATATGGATTTTTAGGTGTAAATTTGAAAGAGTTATGATTTTTTAAAGGCAAGGAGCAAAAAACGAAAATGCAAAAACGGAAAAACCTCCGGTCCTTAAGGGGTTAAAGAAAACCTTTACTTCAATAGGCCCATACTTGTGGGCGGTAATAAAAGAGTACCCATACTCATTGTGTCATACCTTCAGATATCTTACACATCTCAGTGAATACCTTCAGTTCTACTTCCTGAACCACCGCTCAGATCAAGTGGTTTATTGTAGTAGAACTTCATTCTGCGTGTGGTCACCATATATCCTCTCTTATGTATTACATCTTTACATTACTTGGAACAAGCTTACATTTATAACTTGGCATCAACCATGGATTCTTTGTTATTTTATCATGGCTCTTGAATTCTTAACCTCATAAGTTCAAACATTTTTAATCATAATCTGAGAGTAGCAAAGCTGCCAAAAGGGGATAGAAGAAAGAGAGAAAAAAAAATATCATTATAAAGTTATCCATTCAAAAATGGTATTATTCAAATAAATGCAATGTAGAATGTATAGGTATATCTCATTGTGTATGCAGGTCCTATAAACTTACTCCGTTTAAAACATATACACACACACTTTCTTTAAGTGTGATTTTTGTATTTCAGAAGAGGAGGCTGTCATTCTCCCTATATGGCCCCATCTTTCAAGGATGCCCCCCCCCCCTTTCTCCTCCCAATACTCTGTCACCAGTCACCACCTCTTTGAGCCTGGCCCTCTGCTTTCCCTCAAGCTAGGTCAGTCTTCAACAACTTTTGAATATTCAGTGTCTGACTGGATTTCTGTGTTACTTTACATCAAGAGACATACAAAAGACACATGTAACAATACTGACATACAACACACAGGGCTCACATAACACACAGGGCCTATATTCTCACCAAAAATGCAAAAGAATAAAAAATATATAGAGAGCTCTTTCGGGGGGGGGAAATTAGCTGATTTAAAATATTTAGGTAATATTTATCAATTAAATAGTGATCACTTTCTTCCTTTTTATCTTATTTTAGAAACTTTTCCTCTTGTTGCTCCTGTAATATAATCAGACAATTAATCGCATTTCCTGATACATTTCATTTTTTGGCATCAATCCTGTGCAATCTGTAAAAACAAAACTTATTAAGGAAATTAATGAAATAGGTTCAATTAAAACCACGTGGATTTTCTTTTGTTCTATACCAATCTAAAAAGGATCCATTACAACACAAAACAGCTTCACAGAGAAAAAATTCACTGGTCATATTCTATACATTCCTGATTCAATAATACAAATCACACATTTACAACATACTATATATCACAAGAACCATTCTATGAACGTCATCACATGACTATATATATCCAGCTTTCCTAGGGATCTAGCATACCATCAGTATTCCACAGCACCAAACATTCCTGAACAAAGGATTAACACTTTTTACGGTTTCAACAACTTTTTGGACTCTTCTACATTCTTGTACCATAATATCACTTACATGAACACTTTCAACTCTGCTAATCCTACATTCTTCCAAGAACCACCAACTTCTTCAACACAATGCACACAGCCATTTGTCCACTCAAACTACCATCCAAAATCACCAAGGAACATTCTTTAGGAGATACTGAGACAATCAATCCTATTCAACAACTTAATTTACAACACAGACACCGTTTTGAAACTTCTTTGCACACTCAGCACACTTCTTTCCTTTGCACAACTCAGTTATCCATTTCTTTGGAGATAAAACATTAGAGCTCAATTAACACATGACACATTTTAAATACAGTTCTACCTTTTCATCTAAGTCTGGCTTTTAAACACAGAAAAATATACTGGACTGGTACAATAAAAAATAAATAAAAAAATATCATAATTCCGATACAGCACAAAAATTTACCAGCAGTACGACACAAAAAAATCAATTATCAGTAATATCATCGCAGTAATCTCATTATTATCATCATCAGTAATATCCTCGTTAACGGTATCATCATAATCATAAAAAAAATCTCTTCGTTAACGGTATCCTCATTATTATTACAAAATATATTTTTGTTAACGGTTACATCATTAATATCAAGATCAAAAATCAAGGAGGAAAGAGAGAGAGAAAAAAATGTAAGCAGCAGCAATGTCACCTGCGACTAGAACTCTATGAAATTGAGACCACACAGGGGGGAAGATTCCCAGCTACTAGGGCTAGTTCTAGGGGGTCGACAAAAGCCATCTCTCCCAGGCTCCCAGGCCTGCCCAAAAGACACACATAAACTACAGTTTCATAAAGAAATCAGCAGACTTATCATGTTCTTGCGGAGATTTTAACTCCAGTTCTGGTTCCCCCTTGACGGCTCGGAATGTGTCGGTCCACCAGACTTGGCTCTTCCCTCGAGTGTGGTCCAGGGAACAGAATCTTACTTCTGACACCAACTGTCAAGGATGGTTGCGGATAAGGCATTAAAATGTGAGTGACTGCTGCTGTTTACTACTGATTGCCAGCACAAGGAATGCACACCAGACAGAATGTTGGTATCATCTCCTTCTTAGCATACTGCCTAAAGAGCTGCCCACGGAGTTCTGTTTAATTACATGGAAGTACATTTTTTTTACATTTGACAAAAAAGGGAGGTTTAGTCATGACGTCAAAATAGTCATGTTATATTTTGATTGGTTAGTTGAGCTTTATCTCTGTATATTTTAGCATATTTAAGCCTTTCTTTCTTGGCCAAAGTTCATTTATGCGGCCCTCTCACTCTCATACTGGAAAATCCCAGATCTTTGCCCTTCTATACAATCTGTATCTTCCTCAAATGTTTTGTCTTCTGACGTCTCATCTTGGACCTCCTGGCGTCATTCCAAGGTTTCTGAGTTGCAAGCAGATTGCAAGCTGGTTTATGGGTTAAAGGTAGTTTATCAAATATCTTTCTCCAGCATCAACAATGGCATATTAGTATTAATATATTGATCAGTCATCAGAAACCATAAAACAGAGAAATTTGTGAATTTCTTTTCTGTCTGACCACAGTGCTCTCTGCTGACACCGCTGTCCGTGTCAGGAACTGTCCAGATTAGAATCATATTCCCATAGAAAACCTCTCCTGCTCTGGGCAGTTCCTGACATGGACAGAGGTGTCAGCGGAGAGCACTGTAGTAAGACAGAAAAGAACTTCTCTGTAGTATATCTGTAGTATACAGCAGCTGATAAGTACTGGAAGATTTTTGGGTTAAAATTTGTAAATAGAAGTGATTTACAAATATGTTTAACTTTCTTGCACCAGTTGATTTGAAAACTTTTTTTTTCAATGGAGTTCTCCTTTCTCACAACAGGTGTCAGAAGTGACACCGAATGTGATCTGACCTTAACTGCAGGTATTACAGCTCCCAACATGGAGCAGAGTGTGCTCCACGTTGGGAGTAGTAGTACCTGCAGTTAAGAAAAGATCACAGCGGGTCATTTTGGAAACTACACCCCTCACGTAATATAATAAGGGGTACAGTGAGCATTTACATCCCACAGGTGTCTGACAGATTTTTGGAACAGTGGTCCATTGTAGTTCGCCCGCAGAGCACTTTACATCCACATATGGGGTATTTCCATACTCAGAAGAAATTGTGTTCCAAATTTTGGGGGGCTTTATCTCCTATTACCCCTTGTAAAAATGAAAAATTTGGGATAACACCAGCATTTTAGTGAAAAAAATTAAATTTTTCATTCTCACGTCCAACTTTAGCAAAAATTTGTAAATCACCTATGGGGTGTTAAGGCTCACTGTACCCCTTGTTACGTTCCTTGAGGGGTGTATTTCCAAAATAGTATGCCATGTTTTTTTTTTTTTTTGCTGTTCTGGCACCATGGGAGCTTCCTAAATGCGACATGCCCCCCAAAAATCATTCCAGCAAAATCAGATCTCCAAAATCCCATTGTCGCTCCTTCCCTTCTGAGCCCTTTACATCCACATATATGAGGTATTTTCTTACTCAAAAGAAATGGGGTTACAAATTTTGGGGGACATTTATACCTATTTGGGGTTGCACCAGCATTTTAGTGAAAAAAATTACATTTTTCATTTTCACATCCAACTATAGTGAAAATTTGTCAAACACCTGTGGGGTGTTATGGCTTACTGTACCCCTTGTTACGTTCCTTGAGGGGTGTAGTTTCCAAAATAGTATGCCATGTGTCTTTTTTTTTTTGTGTCTTTTTTTTTTTTTTTGCTGTTCTGGCACCATGGGAGCTTCCTAAATGAGACATGCCCCCAAAAACCGTTTCAGCAAAATTTGCTCTGCAAAATCCCATTGTTGCTCCTTCCCTTCTGAGCCCTCTAGTGCACCCACAGAGCACTTTACATCCACATATGAGGTATTTCCTTACTCGAGAGAAATAGGGATACATATTTTTTGTGAAAAGAAAAATGGGTCTACAAGAACATGTTAGTGTAAAAAAAAAAAGATTTTTAATTTTCTCCACTTTGCTGCTATTCCTGTGAAACACCTAAAGGGTTAACAAACTTTCTGTATGTCATTTTGAATACTTTAAGGGGTGCAGTTTTCATAATGGGTTCCATTATATGGTATTTCAAACATAAAGACCCTCAAATTCACTTTGAAACTGAACTGGTCCCTGAAAAAATCCAAATTTGAAATTTTCCAGAAAAATTTTAAAATTGCTGCTAAACTAAAAGGTCTATAATGTCTTCAAAAAGTAAAAACATGTCAACTGTATAATGCAAACACAAACGAGACATATTGTATATGTGAATCAACATATCATTTATTTGGAATGTTTATTTTCCTTACAAGCAGAGAGCTTCAAAGTTCAAAAATACAAAATGTTCTAATTTTTCATGAAATTTTGGATTTTTTCACCAAGAAATGATGTAAGTATCGACAACATTTTCCACTAACATAAAGTAGAATATGTCACGAAAAAACTCTCAGAATCAAATTCATATGTTAAAGCATCCCAGAGTTATTAATGCTTAACCCCTTAAGGACACAGCCATTTTACACCTTAGGCCCCAGCCATTTTTTTGCACATCTGACCACTGTCATTTTAAACATTAATAACTCTGATGCTTTTAGTTATCATTCTGATTCCGAGATTTTTTTTTGTGACATATTCTACTTTAACATAGTGGTAAAAATTTTTTGTAACTTGCATCCTTTCTTGGTGAAAAATCCCAAAATTTTATGAAAAATTAGAAAATTTAGCATTTTTCTAACTTTGAAGCTCTCTGCTTGTAAGGAAAATGGATATTCAAAATAATTTTTTTTATTCACATATACAATATGTCCACTTTATGTTTGCATCATAAAATTTACGTGTTTTTACTTTTGGAAGACACCAGAGGGCTTCAAAGTTCAGCAGCAATTTTCCAATTTTTCACAAAATTTCTAAAATCACAATTTTTCAGGGACCAGTTCAGGTTTGAAGTGGATTTGAAGGGTCTTCATATTAGAAATACCCCACAAATGACCCCATTATAAAAACTGCACCCCCCCCAAAGTATTCAAAATGACATTCACTCAGCATTTTAACCCTTTAGGTGTTTCACAGGAATAGCAGCAAAGTGAAGGAGAAAATTCACAATCTTCATTTTTTACACTCGCATGTTCTTGTAGACCCAATTTTTGAATTTTTACAAGGGGTAAAAGGAGAAAATGTATACTTATTTTTGTAGCCCAATTTCTCTCGAGTAAGAACATACCTCATATGTCTATGTAAAGTGTTCGGCGGGCGCAGTAGAGGGCTCAGAAGCGAAGGAGCGACAAGGGGATTTTGGAGAGTACGTTTTTCTGAAATGGTTTTTGGGGGGCATGTCGCATTTAGGATGCCCCTATGGTGCCAGAACCGGAAAAAAAAACACATGGCATACCATTTTGGAAACTAGACCCCTTGAGGAACGTAACAAGGGATAAAGTGAGCCTTAATACCCCACAGGTGTTTCACGACTTTTGCATATGTAAAAAAAATTTCACTTAAATGTGTGTTTCCCCCCAAATTTCACATTTTTGCAAGGGTTAATAGCAGAAAATACCCCGCAATGTAACCCCATCTCTTCTGAGTATGGAGGTACCCCATAAGTTGACCTGAAGTGCACTACAGGCGAACTACAATGCTCAGAAGAGAAGGAGTCATATTTTGCTTTATGAGAGCAAATTTTGCTCGGGGGCATGTCGCATTTAGGAAGCCCCTATGGTGCCAGGACAGCAAAAAAATACCCACATGGCCTACCATTTTGGAAACTAGACCCCTTGAGGAACGTAACAAGGGGTACAGTGAGCATTTACCCCCCACTGGTGTCTGTCAGATCTTTGGAACAGTGGGCTGTACAACAATCTTAATTTGCCCACCCCTCTGTTCCAAAGATCTGTCAGACACCAGTGGGGTGTAAATTCTCACTGCACCCCTCATTACATTCCGTGAGGGGTGTAGCTTCCGAATAGGGGTCACATGTGTGTTTTTTTTTTTTTTTTGCGTTTGTCAAAACCGCTGTAACAATCAGCCACCCCTGTGCAAATCACCTCAAATGTACATGGTGCACTCTCCGTTCTGGGCCTTGTTGTGCGCCCCCCAGAGCACTTTGCGCCCACATATGGGGTATCTCCGTAGTTGGGAGAAATTGCGTTACAAATTTTGGGGGGCTTTTTTTTCCTTTTACCTCTTGTCAAAATGAAAAGTATAGGGCAACATCAGCATGTTAGTGTAAAAAATTTCTTTTTTTACACTAACATGCTGGTGTAGACCCCAACTTCACCTTTTCATAAGGGGTGAAAGGAGAAAAAGCCCCCCAAAATTTGTTAGGCAATTTCTCCCAAGTACGGCGATATCCCATTTGTGACCCTAAACTGTTGCCTTGAAATACGACAGGGCTCCAAAGTGAGAACGCCATACGCATTTGAGGCCTAAATTAGGGATTTGCATAGGGGTGGACATAGGGGTATTCTACGCCAGTGATTCCCAAACAGGGTGCCTCCAGCTGTTACAAAACTCCCAGCATGCTTGGACAGTCAACGGCTGTCCGGCAATACTGGGAGTTGTATGCATGGCACCAGGATCTTCAGCCGGTCAAGCAAGACGTGGCTGAGTTGCAGAGTAGGGTAAAAGCCCTAGAGGTCTTTCAGAGGACTGTTCTTGATTCCATGAGGGACATGCAGAATGCCCTGAATACCCAAACCTCCACACACCATGCACTGGCAGAGCATCTAGATGACGTGGAGAATAGGAGTTGTAGGAACAATGTCCGCATCCGTGGACTCCCGGAAGCTACTTCCTCTCAGGATTTGCAACCCATGGTCATTGGAATCTTCAACATGCTCTTACGACACCCTCCTGAAACGTATATTGAAATAGAGTCCACCGGGCGTTGAGAGCGCCCAGCAATGACTCTGCACGTCCACGAGATGGGATCTGCTGCGTTCCCCCTATATATTGACTTTGATGGAGCTACCTTACCCAGTGTACCCATATCTGTCCAGGCGTAATCTCAGACAGAGGGCCCTGCTGCGACCACTTCTACGTCTGCTCCAAGACCACCACATCCCATATAGGTGGGGGTTTCCTTTTGCCCTACATGTTACTGCTGGAGACACTGCGGCCTCTCTTCGCACTCCTGGAGACTTACCTTTTTTTCTCTCCACCCTTGGTCTCCCTCCTGTGTCTCTCCCGGACTGGGTTGCTTATTTGAGAGACCCCTATGCCCACCTGCGCCTAGGGTCTTGCAGCGGGATACGAAGAGGTGCTCTACACCTGGAGGTCCGCTACCTCAGTCTCCGAGATGACAGCACCACAGACTGACGAGCTCCCGCTGATATAGCTGCCCTTTGCTGATGGGACCAGAATATGGAGTCCTCTTCTCCTAGATGGGAAGTCGCCCTCTGGACTAGCTCTGATATGTCTTCCCCTATTTGCCTACGACCCGTGGCCCATAGTCTCCTCATGTACTAGAACTTATCTCTCCCCCTATATCAGTGGTAGTACGTGGCTCCTCTCCTCTAGGCCGAGGGCAGACACGCTCACACCTCTTTCCTGTTTTTAGTATGCTTACCAGATAGTAACCTTACCCTAGTAGCACCCTTCTCCTTTCCCTTCTACCCCCACTTAGGGCTGGTGTCTGTTACATACACCTATTTGGCAGTAGACCTGTTCTGCCACCAGTGATACAGTTGCAAGTGTTCTTGCTTTTTTTCCTGTTTTTGTTTCTGAGTTACATTGCTCCAGGACCCCCCTCCATCTACTCGTACAACGCTCTCGCTCCGCACTCCACCCACTTCATGGCCGAGGTGAAGGTAACTTCCCTGAATGTTCAGGGTTTTAATGTACCAGAGAAGAGGTCTCAAGTCCTATACCACTTACATAAACAAAAGACTAAGATCATGTGTCTCCAAAACACTCACTTTAAAACAGGCCACACTCCAGAGCGGATCAGTCCCTACTTCCCCACCTGGTACCATAGCACCAATTCAGAGTCCCGCTCCAAGGGAGTTTCAGTGGGTTTTCACCACTCACTACCCTTCAACATGCTAGATGTCTGTGTCGACCCTGAGGCTCAATGTTTATTTGTTAAAGGGACAATTCTGGACGAGGTGGTGATGGTGGCGACTGTCTGTGCTCCAAATAGCTCTCAGGTCTCATTTCTGATGAGAACCCTAGAGGACCTGTCCTATTTTACGCAGGGTATGCTGCTATTAGGTGGCGATTTTAACTTAACCCTTCAGCCTTTGTTGGATGCATCCACGCAACATACTGCCATCTCCTACCGTGAGCTCAGTAAACTCCGGAAGCTATTGTACTCCTTGCAGCTGTGTGACGTGTGGCACCTCCAGCATCCGCATGATAAAGATTACACATTTTATTCCAGCCCCCATGACTCCTATAGCCGCCTAGACTATATCTTCCTGCCTCATTATTATCTGCCCTGACTGTCCTCCACTTAGGCAACTTGTTCTTCTCTGAACACGCACCAGTCTCTTGTACAGTTCATATCCCCTCACTCAGCACACTGCAGTTTACATGGCGTCTTAATGAGTCGCTGCTCCTTGACTCGTTATGTTTGTCTGAAATAAAGGACAGACAACGCTCCGTAGTGGGATACCGTTAGCTTGAGCAGAGATAGTGCTTACCGCAACAGGTTACACTCAACCAAGTACAACAATGGGAAAAGGCAATGATAGCAAGGTGTCTGCAGCCGCTCCAAATCAATGTAACAAAAGAATAGGACCTCCAACGTGTCGACGGGATTCAAAGCGCAGGACACACAAGTAAAGGGATCTGAGGTTTATTCACCCATGATGCAACGCGTTTCACAGACTGCTTCATCAGGCATACTCAGGTGAGTACGAACACAAAATAACACTAAACCATGTAGCTAAAATTTATACTTTTATTAAATCCTCATTAAAAAACCCTAATAACAATAATAAATAATTTATATCCACACAAAAATAAAGAGAAAGTTCTCCTATGATGAACAACTGTATATCCCAACGCGTTTCCCCGTGTATCTTATAATATACAACGGTTCATCAGGGGATGACAACAACAGTATACAAATATACCTAATACGCACAGAGATATGGAGGAACAATATATATATATATATATATAAACAGCATGCAACACATGGACAATGGCACAACTTAATACAAAGAGAATGAGAGGACAATTGAGACTATATATATTCGTAATACATCAAAGCAAACATGTATACAATACAAAGCACATGAATGCAGACAAACGATGACAAGGCTTATTTATGGCTTCATTTGAATATCCTCCGACTAATGCAACGACCTCTAGGTAGTTGGGCAGCAAGAAACAGGATCACCGATAGAGTGAGGACCCTAATATAAGGGCTCCTCCACAAAAGAAAAAGACTTAACAAATGGCCCCCTGAAGAAATGACCTGATAATAATCGCTCCTTTAGTACAGATAACTTTGGACCACAATTATCCAACCACCGGGATCCTATATGGCCCTCAAAATTTCTATAGATAGGATATTCTGATAATAATACCACCTAGGTAAAAAAGCAACCTCTATGATGTCCACATAACCACAGTCTTTCCAAAAGATGTCCAGCCATTATCCATGTATAGTCACCCCATATCGAAATGCCATAAGCATGATACGTCCATCTGCGGCTGACAATCCACGTCGCAGATGAGTACGAACACACAATATATAGGGCTCATGGATTAACCCTTAAAAAGAAAACCTTAAAGGGACCATGATTCCATTACATACAAAAGGAATTTAAAATGCACATAAAAAACATCTATAATCATATGTAGATATAAATAGAAAAAGCCATAATCATATATCGTATGATGAATAACAACTGATAAAAGATTACATAAAAAATATAATTAAACATATACACCTATGTGCGAAAAAGACTGTTATTGCCATGAAACAGTGACAGGTCTCCTGAATTAAGGAGAAACCCCGCTCCTCTCACGGGAAGAACAGTCAATATTGCTAAACAATAAAATACAATACATTTGCACATGCATTAATAAAAAATGGCAAAAACATGTAAAGAACATTTAGTAGAGCACAAAATATACAATATACCTAAAGAAGAAAAAAAATCTAAAATGAATTAAAATAATAATAAATGAGGCTAGACTACCTGGCATTCTCAATCGTCTCATTGAGCCCCCCCGGAAATAAGGTGCCCAACGAGAAGATCCAGAATGACTCACGATTGGTCAATCTCTGGAATCTGTTCCTGAAGTGAGGAGGAATTGGCTCAATAATCGTAAGTTTGAGCAATTTTATATCACTATTATGTTTTAATGAAAAGTGACGAGAAAAACTGTGAACATAAAATTATGGTGAATATTAAATCTGTGTTTGTTCATGCGGGACCGCACGGTCTGAACTGCGCGGTCCACATATTGCAAACCACAGATACATGTTAACAGATAAACAGCATATGAACTATCACAGTCATGATATTCTTTTATTTCATATTTCTTATTATTAGTCGCTTGGTTTGAAAAAAAGACATTGGAACCGGCACCAATTATCGAACAACATCAACATCTTTTGTGGTTACAAGGATAAGTACCTGTCATATTACTGGTGGAATTTGTTAATATTAATTTATCTGTCCTCCGTAGTGACTTCAACTTACTTGGGGCTATCAGGTTCCGTAAATTACTGGACCTCCGGAATGTTACATTTGGCTGAGGGGGCAGCACCTTCCGGAGCACCGGATCATCCAAACGGATGCTCCAATGTTTAGTTAAGGTTTTCCTGATATTGTCATTAGCACAATTATAATCTGCAATAAAGTTATATTTGAATGTATTCAAATTGTCCTTAATTTTTTCTGTATGTACATTTAACGTGTTTTCAGTTCTAGATGTAATATTGGATGATTTCGGTTGCACCAAGGAAACTTGTTGCTTTCCTTTAACTCTATTGAAAGCATCGGATAAAATAGTTTTCGGATAAATAGTTTTTGGATAAAATAGTTTTAGCCTTTATTGATAAAACGATATTGTAAAATTAATGCTTGTTTATAAAAATTGCTGTCAAGGGTGCAATTTTTTCTGACTCAGAGATATTGACATAACAACAGATCCATTTGGGGAAATGAGAACTATTAACCCCTTAGCGCATATGGACGTTTATCTGCCCGGCGTTCCCGCTGCCCGGCTTTCCCACTGCTGTAAACCCTCTCAAATAAAGGTCAAGATGAATGAAGACTGGTGAGTGCCCCTTCAGTTTTTCTTTATGTTGAGGGAGAGCACCTCGGGACCCTTTCAGGACTGTATCCGCATCTCAGCCCTGTTTGTTCCTACACTGTGAATTGCTTATGCTTGACTCTTCAACCACCTGTGCCAGCAGCTCTTTCTTCTTGTACTGACAATACTATTTGTGATATTAGAATAAAGTGCACAGGCATCTAGAGTGAGGAAAGAAAAATTAGTCGGAAGATCAAGAATACCAAATACCAAATAAATCGATATAATGTGACAGAAGAATAGATGGCTCCCTAGCTCACTTTTTTTGCCAGACGCCTGTCGCACGGCACTGTGTGAACCAACACCAGAAATATGATAGAAGAAATGGAAGTCCAGCGCAGGGTAACGTGCAAATGAAAGCGGATATTTATTCTTGATTCAAGCCATAGGACAGCAGGACACAAAATGTGACAGATTACAAGTGAGAGAACCCCCACCCGAAATAATAGGACACCCCGGTGGGTGAGTGATAGATTTATGTAGCTTAGGAAGATAATAGAATGTGGGAAGAGTGTAATGTTTGATGTTTAAGAAATCCAATTCTTTCTTATTAATCAACGAATTAACAACCGCTTTCTTAATGAGATTTTTATATTCCATAAAATAACTTGGAGATTGATCAGTGAGTGATGTTTCATAATATTCCGGGTCAGACAAAATCCTTGAAGCCTCTATATATGCAGTTCTATCAAAGATGGCGATCCCCCCCCCCCCCCCCCTTATCTGCTGAACATATGATAATGTTTGAATTATTTTGTAACGATTTTATTGCTGCCCTCTCTTGGTGAGATTGTCAGGGCTACGAAGAGGAAAAATATTTTCATGGATATTATTAAATTCTTTAGGAACTAAAGAATAAAAAGTTTCAACATTTGGTACCACTTTTACGTGTTTAACAGTTTCCTCTGGACTCTGGGGTATTTCTACCCTCGATTCCAAGGAATTATCTGGATATTTATTCAATAAAGAAAAGTGCCGTTCCACCGTTCTGTTTGTCTGACCTTAAATCGACAATTGCTCATTTTCAGTCTGACCATAGTATGGACCAGACACCGCTACGTGTACAATGGGAAGCACTTAAATGTGTTCTGAGAGGGGTATTGATAGGCCACAGCTCCCGTCTTAAAAGGGCGAAGGCGGAAAAGTTGAGACACCTTTTTGAGACGCTGAGTTCACTAGAGGCTCAACATAAGAAGTCCCAACATGAATTGTCTTTGAGAGTCCGAATTGAGACATGACATCTGCGCTTTGCTGCATGATCGGTTCAAACAATATAGACAGTGATGCTCTAGGGCCTTCTATGGTAATAAACCCAGGAAGTACTTGGCTAGGGCACTTCGAGACAAGAGGGCAGCATTATATATCATTTCCATTACCACACCTACTTTATCGCTGCCACGCTGGCCAGATTGTTGGACTTCTTTCATGGTCGCACCACAAAAAGATGGGTGAGGGTTGAGGTGAATGCCACTAGATTAGAGGTTACGTCCTTCCTGTGGCTGCCTCCCGGGGCAATCTTGCTAGGTTACAACAGGAACTACCGTGGGTTACCAGGGAATTGATCACTGCGTACAAGAGATATATCTCTAGGACTGGACTTATCGATCCAGATGGTCCGTTGACTCCGGTTCTAGGTAATCCCCTTTTCCCACAGGGTATGCATAACGCCTCCTTCCTGGGTAGCACAGAACACCCTGCCCTCCCCCTGCAGGACTTACTAGATGGCACCCTGCTCCGACCATATTCTGAATTGGTCCCAGTACACTTCCATACACCGTTTAGACACATGCAATACCTTCAACTTGGGCACTTCGTAAGAACCAGGAGTCAGAGTCTGAGACTGGCCAAGCCGCTCTTGTCCTTTGAGCAGAAGTGTGCCTCGGCCTCCCCGGCCCTCAGGATGGTCTCCTAGATCTATGGGCTCCTCATGGATAGGGCCGCTCAGAATCCACTACCATTTGTGGCAGCCTGGGAGTAGGAGTTACAGACTACTTTTGCCCAGACGGACTGGTCAGCGGCATTCATCATGTGCCACCGACTGTGTATCGCCTGCAGGGCACAGGAAACAAACTATAAAATATATTTTTTTCATCTTATTTTTATATTTTTATTGGAACATTTTTTAATAGTTTTAATACATCTTGTGCAAGAGCCCCGCACAGGTGTATATTGCATTATAATTCAATAAATGTGATTTATATCCTATCCTATGTTTCCAACCTCAATTCGGGATTACTAAGGATTATATATTCCATTTTATAATTAATTATTATTGTAATTCTGCACTTTTCTATTTCTTTATTTCTTTTTTTTCTACTGCCTCTAGAGGACTGGTCCCTGTATATATCTATTATACATTACTTTCTACGTACTTTTAGGTCTGTGGGATATAGACCTACCCAGTTAACCTCGAGTCAGCTCAGGCTGAGTGAGCTACACAACCTTTAATGAATTTTGCATATTCGTTAACTTTTTTCCATTCAAAATTTGTAATGAAATTCGCAAAGTGCGCATGCGCGATTATATCTTTAACTACTTCCTAATGGTTGCTAGGGATGTTGCTAACCTCTGTTATTTGTAATCTTGTCATTGGCCCACAAGCTAAAAGAAGGGAGGGATCCGTATCCTCTGGAGGTGCCGATATTCGCGAATTTTCGCATTTACAAAATATTCACGCTACACAGTCTCACACAGTAAATAATATTGGAGTCTTTTTTTGGACCACAAGCTGGAAGCAGGGAGGGATGATCACTTTTTATTTACACATCATTGTGATGTGTACTGTGAAAAAAAAAAGAATATTCATCATAACAAATTTATAGCGCTATATTCTAAATATTCGAGAAATTGCGAAGTGCCGATATTCGTGGTAAAAATTTGCAATTCGAATATTCCCACTCAACACTAGTGCCGACAACAATTAAGACTCCTACGGAGGTGCCAAGAAGTAAATGAGGACTGACTTCAATATCTAGAGATACAACCATCAGCATCTGGCACTCACCGCAACGCACCGGACTTGACGCTCCTACATGGAGAAAACCTTCTGATGCCTGGTCCTCCGGTTTTCTCTATGTACGAGCGTCAAATCCGGTATTTAGGGGTGAGTGCCGGATGCTAATGGTTGTTTAAAACTGGTTATGAATGGTACAAAATCCCATATAAGAAGCAATAAAGCCCCATTCACATTGTGCGCTTTGGGCTTTATCTTGTATCAGTTGCCAGAACCGGGAGACGTATAATGGAGACGTATACTGGAATGAACCATAAATAAAGAGACATATAATGGAATGAACCATAAATAAAGAGACGTATAATGGAATGAACCATAAATAAAGAGACGTATAATGGAATGAACCATAAATAAAGAGACGTATAATGGAATGAACCATAAAGAGACGTAAAATGGAATGAACCATAAAGAGACGTATAATGGAATGAACCATAAATAAAGAGACGCATAATGGAATGAACCATAAATAAAGTGACGTATAATGGAATTATATAAGTAGGTATATACACAATTGTGTATATAGAATACGTATTCCTCAAGGCTGGACTTGATTATAGTATATTTTATAAAAGCTTGTATATGAAAATTAAATATTAAAGGAAATCTGTCATCAGAATCACCCGCACTAAAACTGTTACACAGGCTTGTAGTGCGGGTGATCCTGATTAAAACGCTCCTTACCTGATTAAAAATGGTTCAGTGCTTCTTAAGATACCTATATTTTTAGTTTTCTGTTATTCCCTGGCTTGGGACTCAGTGGGAGGAGTTATCATCTGGGACTCGGCCACACGTCATTCTATCTGGGCGGAGCTGCCGCCCGGCTCATGAATATTCATGAACTTATCCTCCTGGTCTAATTCTTCTTTCTCGGTCTGGTGTGGAGGGCCGCGCATGCGCCGCGTTCCGTACACCCGGAAGCAGCGTTCTTCCCCCGGCTTCACTCAAGCTGCGGCCCAATACAAGTAAGAAGACGGGCTGCATAAGTGAAAAGCCGGGGGTGGGAGGAAGGGAGGGACGGAGGGTGTATTTATTCACAAACAGACCGAGAAAGAAGAATTAGACCAGGAGGATAAGTTCATGAATATTCATGAGCCGGGCGGCAGCTCCGCCCAGATAGAATGACGTGTGGCCGAGTCCCAGATGATAACTCCTCCCACGGAGTCCCAAGTCAGGGAATAACAGAAAACTAAAAATATAGGTATCTGAAGAAGCGCCGAACCATTTTTAATCAGGTAAGGAGCGTTTTAATCAGGATCACCCGCACTACAAGCCTGTGTAACAGGTTTAGTGCGGGTGATTCTGATGACAGATTTCCTTTAAAGAAATGTGTATATATATATATATATATATATATATATATATATATATATATGTACAATATTTATATGTGAAAAATGTAAAAATATAATGGGATTCGGTCTGTATATATTAGTTTTTATTTATAAAAATATATAATATAAAAATATTGGTTACTAGCTTGCTGCACCCTCTGCGGGGCCCTTGCTCGGGGTAGTAGAGGCTATTTATTATAAAATAAAGTAAAATAAAATAATGAGATAACAATTAAAAGAATTGGGCAAAAACTACCAACTTGGTACTGGTATCTTCTTAGTACAATAGTGAATCGATATACAGTTAGTATATAATGCAACAAAGTATATAGTTAGTATAAAGCAACAAAGTTCCTTAGACACTGGTTGGGGATACAGTGGTAGTTTCTGTATCTTTTATGCATGTAGGAAAAACCTTTTCCAAAATGGTAAAATAGTCTTGTGTATTGTTGGTGCACAGAACCACTCACCGCCCTGTCCCTGTGAGGTCCCGATAGCTTGTAGACGGAGCTGGCATGGAAGCACCGGCCCTGGGGGAAAAGGCCCATCTCGGGCCATTGAAAATAACACTTATTGAAAAAGAGGTACAGCGCTACCTCGAAACGCGTCTAACCTGAATAATATTGGATCACTAAGGCCATACACCAACAGGAAAAATTTACCATTTGCAACAGCTGGAGGTTCGCTAACTGAGACCCACTGCTGCATGTTTGCTAATACAGGAGCACGCCGGCAGCCACTCCCGCAAGTTCCTATCCACCTTCAGCTCCTACACATCTCTCCAGATCCCTGACATTCACCAACTATAAGCAGGACGCCAGCCGCGCCAGTCAGAGTATCGGGAAGAGCGGAGCGCTACGTACAGGTCCCCCGAGACGGGCCTTTTCCCCAGGGCCGGTGCTTCCATGCCAGCTCCGTCTACAAGCTATCGGGACCTCACAGGGACAGGGCGGTGAGTGGTTCTGTGCACCAACAATACACAAGACTATTTTACCATTTTGGAAAAGGTTTTTCCTACATGCATAAAAGATACAGAAACTACCACTGTATCCTCAACCAGTGTCTAAGGAACTTTGTTGCTTTATACTAACTATATACTTTGTTGCATTATATACTAACTGTATATCGATTCACTATTGTACTAAGAAGATACCAGTACCAAGTTGGTAGTTTTGGCCTATTCTTTTAATTGTTATCTCATTATTTAATTTTACTTTATTTTATAATAAATAGCCTCTACTACCCCGAGCAAGGGCCCCGCAGAGGGTGCAGCAAGCTAGTAACCAATATTTTTATATTATATATTTTTATAAATAAAAACTAATATATACAGACCGAATCCTATTATATTTTTACATTTTTCACACATACATATTGTACATATACACATTTCTTTAATATTTATTTTTCATATACAAGCTTTTATAAAATATACTATAATTAAGCCCAGCCTTGATGAATACGTATTCTATATACACATGATTGTGTATATACCTACCTATATTATTGTTTAGGTTGTACGGAATACACAACCTCCACGTTAGTACTCACCTGGCACCCATAAGTCATTTTGGTTTTAAAGCTACCCAAATCTTTATTTTTCTTTCATATAATGGAATGAACCAAAAATAAAGAGACATATAATGGAATGAACCATAAATAAAGAGACGTATAATGGAATGAACCAAAAATAAAGAGACGTATAATGGAATGAACCAAAAATAAAGAGACGTATAATGGAATGAACCATAAATAAAGAGACGTATAATGGAATGAACCATAAAGAGACGTATAATGGAATGAACCATAAAGAGACGTATAATGGAATGAACCATAAATAAAGAGACGTATAATGGAATGAACCATAAATAAAGTGACGTATAATGGAATGAACCATAAAGAGACCATAAATAAAGAGACGTATAATGGAACGAACCATAAATAAAGAGACATATAATGGAATGAACAATAAATAAAGTGACGTATAATGGAATGAACCATAAAGAGACGTATAATGGAACAAACCATAAATAAAGAGACGTATAATGGAACGAACCATAAATAAAGAGACATATAATGGAATGAACCATAAAGAGACGTATAATGGAATGAACCATAAATAAAGAGACGTATAATGGAATGAACCATAAATAAAGAGACGTATAATGGAATGAACCATAAAGAGACGTATAATGGAATGAACCATAAATAGAGAGACGTATAATGGAATAAACCATAAATAAAGAGACGTATAATGGAATGAACCAAAAATAAAGAGACGTATAATGGAATGAACCATAAATAAAGAGACGTATAATGGAATGAACCATAAAGAGACGTATAATGGAATGAACCATAAAGAGACGTATAATGGAATGAACCATAAATAAAGAGACGTATAATGGAATGAACCATAAATAAAGTGACGTATAATGGAATGAACCATAAAGAGACGTATAATGGAACAAACCATAAATAAAGAGACGTATAATGGAACGAACCATAAATAAAGAGACATATAATGGAATGAACCATAAAGAGACGTATAATGGAATGAACCATAAATAAAGAGACGTATAATGGAATGAACCATAAATAAAGTGACGTATAATGGAATGAACCATAAAGAGACGTATAATGGAACAAACCATAAATAAAGTGACGTATAATGGAATGAACCATAAAGAGACGTATAATGGAACAAACCATAAATAAAGAGACGTATAATGGAACGAACCATAAATAAAGAGACATATAATGGAATGAACCATAAAGAGACGTATAATGGAATGAACCATAAATAAAGAGACGTATAATGGAATGAACCATAAATAAAGAGACGTATAATGGAATGAACCATAAAGAGACGTATAATGGAATGAACCATAAATAGAGAGACGTATAATGGAATGAACCATAAATAAAGAGACGTATAATGGAATGAACCATAAATAAAGAGACGTATAATGGAATGAACCATAAATAAGAGATGTATAATGGAATGAACCATAAATAAAGAGACGTATAATGGATTGAACCATGAATAAAGAGACGTATAATGGAATGAACCATAAATAAAGAGACGTATAATGGAATGAACCATAAAGAGACGTATAATGGAATGAACCATAAATAAAGAGACCTATAGTGGAATGAACCATAAATAGAGAGAGACGTATAATGGAATGAACCATAAATAGAGAGAGACGTATAATGGAATGAACCATAAATAAAGAGACTTATAATGGAATGAACCATAAATAAAGAGACGTATAATGGAATGAACCATAAATAAAGAGACGAATAATGGAATGAACCATAAATAAAGAGACGTATAATGGAATGAACCATAAAGAGACGAATAATGGAATGAACCATAAATAAAGAGACGTATAATGGAATGAACCATAAATAAAGAGACATGGAATGAACCATAAATAAAGTGACGTATAATGGAATGAACCATAAATAGAGAGAGACGTATAATGGAATGAACCATAAATAAAGAGACGTATAATGGAATGAACCATAAATAAAGAGACTCCTAATGGAATGAACCATAAATAGAGAGACGTATAATGGAATGAACCATAAATAGAGACACGTATAATGGAATGAACCATAAAGAGACGTATAATGGAATGAACCATAAATAAAGAGACGTATAATGGAATGAACCATAAATAAAGAGACTTATAATGGAATGAACCATAAATAAAGAGACATATAATGGAATGAACCATAAATAAAGTGACGTATAATGGAATGAACCATAAATAAAGAGACGTATAATGGAATGAACCATAAATAAAGTGACGTATAATGGACTGAACCATAAATAAAGAGACGTATAATGGAATGAACCATAAATAAAGAGACGTATAATGGAATGAACCATCAATAAAGAGACATATAATGGAATGAACCATAAATAAAGAGACGTATAATGGAATGAACCATAAAGAGACGTATAATGGAATGAACCATAAATAAAGTGACGTATAATGGAATGAACCATAAATAAAGAGACGTATAATGGAATGAACCATAAATAAAGAGACGTATAATGGAATGAACCATAAATAAAGAGACGTATAATGGAATGAACCATAAATAAGAGATGTATAATGGAATGAACCATAAATAAAGAGACGTATAATGGAATGAACCATAAAGAGACGTATAATGGAATGAACCATAAATAAAGAGACCTATAGTGGAATGAACCATAAATAGAGAGAGACGTATAATGGAATGAACCATAAATAGAGAGAGACGTATAATGGAATGAACCATATATAAAGAGACTTATAATGGAATGAACCATAAATAAAGAGACGTATAATGGAATGAACCATAAATAAAGAGACGAATAATGGAATGAACCATAAATAAAGAGACGTATAATGGAATGAACCATAAATAAAGAGACGAATAATGGAATGAACCATAAATAAAGAGACATATAATGGAATGAACCATAAATAAAGAGACATGGAATGAACCATAAATAAAGTGACGTATAATGGAATGAACCATAAATAAAGAGACGTATAATGGAATGAACCATAAATAGAGAGAGACGTATAATGGAATGAACCATAAATAAAGAGACGTATAATGGAATGAACCATAAATAAAGAGACTTATAATGGAATGAACCATAAATAGAGAGACGTATAATGGAATGAACCATAAATAGAGAGACGTATAATGGAATGAACCATAAAGAGACGTATAATGGAATGAACCATAAATAGAGAGAGACGTAGAATGGAATGAACCATAAATAAAGAGACGTATAATGGAATGAACCATAAATAAAGAGACTTATAATGTAATGAACCATAAATAGAGAGACGTATAATGGAATGAACCATAGAGAGACGTATAATGGAATGAACCATAAAGAGACGTATAATGGAATGAACCATAAATAAAGAGACGTATAATGGAATGAACCATAAATAAAGAGACGTATAATGGAATGAACCATAAATAAAGAGACGTATAATGGAATGAACCATAAATAAAGAGACTTATAATGGAATGAACCATAAATAAAGAGACATATACTGGAATGAACCATAAATAAAGTGACGTATAATGGAATGAACCATAAATAAAGAGACCTATAATGGAATGAACCATAAATAAAGAGACTTATAATGGAATGAACCATAAATAAAGAGACCTATAATGGAATGAACCATAAATAAAGAGACGTATAATGGAATGAACCATAAATAAAGAGACGTATAATGGAATGAACCATAAATAAAGAGACGTATAATGGAATGAACCATAAATAAAGAGACGAATAATGGAATGAACCATAAATAAAGAGACGTATAATGGAATGAACCATAAATAAAGAGACGAATAATGGAATGAACCATAAATAAAGAGACATATAATGGAATGAACCATAAATAAAGAGACATGGAATGAACCATAAATAAAGTGACGTATAATGGAATGAACCATAAATAAAGAGACGTATAATGGAATGAACCATAAATAGAGAGAGACGTATAATGGAATGAACCATAAATAAAGAGACGTATAATGGAATGAACCATAAATAAAGAGACTTATAATGGAATGAACCATAAATAGAGAGACGTATAATGGAATGAACCATAAATAGAGAGACGTATAATGGAATGAACCATAAAGAGACGTATAATGGAATGAACCATAAATAGAGAGAGACGTAGAATGGAATGAACCATAAATAAAGAGACGTATAATGGAATGAACCATAAATAAAGAGACTTATAATGTAATGAACCATAAATAGAGAGACGTATAATGGAATGAACCATAGAGAGACGTATAATGGAATGAACCATAAAGAGACGTATAATGGAATGAACCATAAATAAAGAGACGTATAATGGAATGAACCATAAATAAAGAGACGTATAATGGAATGAACCATAAATAAAGAGACGTATAATGGAATGAACCATAAATAAAGAGACTTATAATGGAATGAACCATAAATAAAGAGACATATACTGGAATGAACCATAAATAAAGTGACGTATAATGGAATGAACCATAAATAAAGAGACCTATAATGGAATGAACCATAAATAAAGAGACTTATAATGGAATGAACCATAAATAAAGAGACCTATAATGGAATGAACCATAAATAAAGAGACGTATAATGGAATGAACCATAAATAAAGAGACGTATAATGGAATGAACCATAAATAAAGAGACGTATAATGGAATGAACCATAAATAAAGAGACGAATAATGGAATGAACCATAAATAAAGAGACATATAATGGAATGAACCATAAATAAAGAGACATGGAATGAACCATAAATAAAGTGACGTATAATGGAATGAACCATAAATAAAGAGACGTATAATGGAATGAACCATAAATAGAGAGAGACGTATAATGGAATGAACCATAAATAAAGAGACGTATAATGGAATGAACCATAAATAAAGAGACTTATAATGGAATGAACCATAAATAGAGAGACGTATAATGGAATGAACCATAAATAGAGAGACGTATAATGGAATGAACCATAAAGAGACGTATAATGGAATGAACCATAAATAGAGAGAGACGTAGAATGGAATGAACCATAAATAAAGAGACGTATAATGGAATGAACCATAAATAAAGAGACTTATAATGTAATGAACCATAAATAGAGAGACGTATAATGGAATGAACCATAGAGAGACGTATAATGGAATGAACCATAAAGAGACGTATAATGGAATGAACCATAAATAAAGAGACGTATAATGGAATGAACCATAAATAAAGAGACGTATAATGGAATGAACCATAAATAAAGAGACGTATAATGGAATGAACCATAAATAAAGAGACTTATAATGGAATGAACCATAAATAAAGAGACATATACTGGAATGAACCATAAATAAAGTGACGTATAATGGAATGAACCATAAATAAAGAGACCTATAATGGAATGAACCATAAATAAAGAGACTTATAATGGAATGAACCATAAATAAAGAGACCTATAATGGAATGAACCATAAATAAAGAGACGTATAATGGAATGAACCATAAATAAAGAGACGTATAATGGAATGAACCATAAATAAAGAGACGTATAATGGAATGAACCATAAATAAAGAGACGTATAATGGAATGAACCATGTGGAAATACTGACCAAAATACATAAGTGTGAATGCGGCCAAAATATCCTGCTGGGGTCTGCAGGGGGCAGTACTAGGTATTCCAGCCACAGAAGGAAACAGCATAGACAATAAACAATAGACAAATAAATATAAAGGTTTTTATCTTTTTATTCTGTATGAAGAAATATTCATTTGTTACATCAGTTTACACGGTGTCCGTCCCACAGGACGTCCCCTGGTGAGGATACGGGAGGATCAGGGATGGAAACCGTCCTCGTATCCACAATACTTTCCCTCCCTGATCCCAGTGACCTCAGATAAAGATCATTTGGATAATTCCACATTAATAAACCTCTTCCTGTCTGTATAATATCTGTCAATAACCTGACGGGTGAAGATTTTTTTGTTTGCTCTTACAGCATTTCCTACATTCCTAACATGAATAAGGCTTCTCCCCGGTGTGAATTCTCACATGTTTAATAAGACTTGATTTATTTGAAAAACATTTCCCACATTCTGAACATGAATACGGCTTCTCCCCTGTGTGAATTTTCTGATGTCTAATAAGATTAGACTTTTCTGTAAAACATTTCCCACATAGTGAACACGAAAAAGGTTTCTCTCCGGTGTGATTTCTTTGATGTTTTACAAGACTAGATTTATTTGTAAAACATTTCCCACATTCTGAACATGAATATGGTTTCTCTCCTGTGTGATTTTTCTGATGTTTAGTAAGACTAGATTTACCTGTAAAACATTTCCCACATTCTGGACACGAATAAGGCTTCTCTCCTGTGTGAATTCTCTCGTGTTTAAGAAGACTAGAATTATTTGTAAAACATTTCCCACATTCTAAACATGAATACGGCTTCTCTCCTGTGTGATTTTTCTGATGTTTATTAAGGCTAGATTTACCTGTAAAACATTTCCCACATTCTGAACATGAAAAAGGCTTCTCTCCTGTGTGAATTCTCATATGATTTACAAGATGTGAATTACATGTAAACTTTTTTCCACATTCTGAACACGAATATGGCTTCTCTCCTGTGTGACATCTCTCGTGTCTAATAAGATCCGATTTAGCCATAAAACATTTCTCACATTTTAAACATACAAATGGCTTTTCTCCTGTGTGACTTTTCTGATGATTTACAAAATGTGATTTTGATGAATAACATTTCCCACATTCTGAACATGAATACGGCTTCTCCCCTGTGTGACTTCTCTCATGGACTTTGAGTTTTTCTTTACTAAAAAAACCTTTTCCACATTCTGTACATGAAAAAGGCTTCTCTCCTTTGTGAATTCTCTGGTGTATAACAACATTTAAGTTGTTGAATTGCTCCTCTATTGAGTGACTTTTTGCGTGTTTGGCAAGACTTGATTTTGATATAAAACATTTTCCACATTCTGAACATAGAAATGGTCTTTCTCCTGTGTGAAGTCTCTGATGAACCTTGAGTGCTTCTTTAGTATTAAAACCTTTCTCACATTCTGAACATGGATACGGCTTCTCTCCTGTGTGAATTCTTACATGTTTTACAAGAGTTGTTTTTGTTGCAAAACATTTTCCACATTCTGGACATGGAAATGGTTTCTCTCCTGTGTGAGTTCTCATATGTTTTTCAAGATGTTGTCTTGATATAAAACTTTTCCCACATTCTGAACATGGATACGGCTTATTTTCGGTGTGACTTCTCTTGTGTGTAATAAGATTTGATTTATTTGCAAAACATTTCCCACACACTGAACACGAATACGGCTTCTCCCCTGTGTGAGTTCTCATATGTTTCACAAGATTCCATTTCAATGAAATATATTTCCCACATACTGGACACGGACACGCCTTCTTTCGGCCATGATTTTGCTGATGTTTAAGAAAAGTTTTTTTCCCGGCAAAACATTTCCCACACTGAAAACACAAAAATGGCTTTGGTCGTCTCTTAATCCTTCTGTGCGTAAAAAGACCTGAGCTTTTCTTCCTAGGAAACTTCTCCGAATCTTCATTTAGGGTGAGGCGGTCTCCTGAAGAGTGCGGCACCAGATCGTCATCGTCTTCAGATTCGTTATTCAGGGATGACAAGTTCTTACTGGGATTTTCTGTTAGGATTAAACAATAGATAGTTCTCTATTAGGCTGAAAACACACATGCAGTTTATAATTCACTTTTTTAGATAAAACCATAAGTAAATCCAGTAGGAAAGGGAGATTTCTGCGTCCGATAGGCCGGGGTTAAGTCATTAGTGTCAGGTCCAGATAGATGAACAGTCCAGGGACCGGCTGCAGTGGTGACTTATACCGGGATGAAGCGCAGCAGCACACTTCACTCCCCAGCTGGCCACTCGATCCGACTCCTTTACCCTATCATAGACTATGGCAGTGTTTCCCAAACAGCGTGCCTCCAGCTGTTTCAAAACTACAACTCCCAGCATGCCCGGACAGCCTTTGGCTGTCCGGGCATGCTGGGAGTTGTAGTTCTGCAACAGCTGGAGGCATTCTGGTTGGGAAACACTGGTCTATGGAGTGAAGGAATCGGATCTGGCAGCTGGTCAGGGAGTGAAGCGCGGTGCCATCTAAACTTAAACATGTCTCCACAACATGCCAACAGTTTGTATAAATGAGAGTAACGCTTTATGTAATCCCCCGCTCACCGCACGCTGGAGTTATGGTGCAGCCTCTATCTAATTCCCCCCACATCTATGGCCGCCCGAGACACTCAATGAATGTGACACCAGCTCAGAGATTCCAAAGATTTCAATATCACAAACGCCTGTGATTCTTTCCCTTCACTAGCGTTCCTATTTGTATCTGTGTTTCGGACCCTGACTATTGCCTGTTTCCTGCCAATTTTGGACCGGACCCTCACTCTCCTGGTTTGACCCCTACTTGTATTACTTTGTCCTCCAGCTTTGACCCTCTGGTTTGTTTCTGTTTGCTGATTCTGTTCTTGATTTTTCCATTTGGTATTGACCTGCACAGTCTGACCCTTATTTAGTGTAGGGACCGTCGCCCAGTTGTGGGGCTGCCATTAAGGGCGGATCATCTAAGTAGATAGGGACAGTGGCTAAGGTGAGAGTAGGGCTGCACTGCCCCCTACCTATAGCGACAACATGACAGTGAGGTCTGTATAGTCTAATGGCGGCACCATCACTAGACAGAGTGAGGCTATCCATCAGAATCTGTAATAATGGTCTCCAATACGTTGTTGTATCAATTCCACTAAGAATCTATTACTGAGTATGGGAATCCAGGCTGCTGTAAGGGGAAGGAGGTTCCTGTCAGGTATTATTAAGGTGGATCTAATGAAGTGGCCCCTGAGTACAAGAAACCATCACTGAAACCCGTCTGTATGTACAGGAATTAGATGTGAGAGCTTCTCCCCGATATTCATGGATCCGACCACAGGAAGTGAATGTTATACATGGAGATTTATGATCCAGCACCAGACACCGATGTGCAGTACGAAAAGTGTCTTAGTGAGTGGCTCAATATTAAGTTCGTCCATACTTTAATCTTTGACACATTTTGACCTTTAAGACTGAAGTAGTTTCTCTCCTTGGAGGACACTGCCAAACTGGTGTATGGAGTCTTACAAACCCCATCCCCAATCATGTATTAGTGGGGTACTAAGATGGAAAAGTATTTATTTACTTTTTTTCATATCAATTGGTGCCAGAAAGTTCTACAGATTTGTAAATTACTTCTATATAACAATCTTAACCCTTCCAGTACTACTTAGCTGCTGTATGCTCCACAGGAAGTTATGTAGTCCTTTCCAGTATGACAACAGTGCTCTCTGCTGACACCTCTGTCCATAGCAGGAGAGGTTTGCTAAGGGGATAACGAACACGGCCTAGAGTGTTAGACAGACCCTGTCTACAATTACGACGTAGGGCTCCGCGTAGGAAGCATTTCCTGGCATCGGCACAAGACTCCTCCACTGGTCTCTGTCGTAAAGCGACTTGCTGTGATTTGGGAAATGTCACAGGCATCAGG
The DNA here is from genome assembly GCF_029499605.1 of Hyla sarda. Lineage (NCBI taxonomy): Eukaryota > Metazoa > Chordata > Amphibia > Anura > Hylidae > Hyla > Hyla sarda. The sequence goes on along the minus strand of NW_026609032.1, from coordinate 257,210 downwards.
GTAAAAAGACAACAACCATTCCTGAGGATCCCCATGCAGGAAAGACATGACTATCCTAACTTTATGGACGTCAGAGCCTGTGGACTGGGGCTCTGAACAAATGTCTAGCGTGTAGCTCCCGCGAAATGCCACAACGCTTTCCTATCACCTGAAAAATAGTCAAGAAGTTTGGCCTGGGGTTCGGGAATAGCCACAGAAGGGATTATGGGAAACTGGGATTATGGGAAACGGGGAATATGATGCCTGTATCTGGCCGACCAGCGCAGACATGGTGTCTACAATAATGCAGATGACACCAGATGAGGATCCGTCAGGCCTCTGATTCTGTCTCGTCCGGGGTAGGGATCACTGCAGACCTAAATCTCATCTCAGCTACTGTCTCTACAGACTTGGACAAACTGCCCTAAACGTTAGTCCTCAACTGGGCATGGTCCCTACACTTACTGGATGCATGACATAGTAACATAGTTCATAAGGTTGAAAAAAGAGCAGAGTCCATCAAGTTCAACCTATATCCCTAATGAGTCCCTACAGATCCAGAGGAGGCAAAACCCCTCATACTAGAGGTAAAGATTCCTTCCCGACTCCAAATATCAGAATAAATCCCTGGATCAATGATCTGTCCCTATAAATCTATTATACATAACCAGCAATGTTATTATTCTCCAAACATGCATCCAGACCCCTTTATATTCTATTACAGAGTTCCCCATGACACCTCCTCCGGGAGAGAACCCCACAGTCTCACTGCTCTTACAGTAAAGAACCCCCGTCTGTGCTGGTGTAGAAACCTTCTTTCCTCTAGACGTAGAGGACGCCCCCTTGTTATATATACAGTCCTGATATATTATATATCTTATTAGGTCACCTCCTTGTTATATATACAGTCCTGATATATTATATATCTTACTAGGTCACCTCCTTGTTATATATACAGTCCTGATATATTCTATATCTTATTAGATCACCTCCTTGTTATATATACAGTCCTGGGTATAAATAGATCACGGAGAGATCTCTGTACTGTCCTGATATATTATATATATATTATTAGGTCACCTTCTTGTTATATATACAGTCCTGGGTATAAATAGATCATGGAGAGATCTCTGTACTGTCCTGATATATTATATATCTTATTAGGTCACCTCCTTGTTATATATACAGTCCTAGGTATAAATAGATCATGGAGAGATCTCTGTACTGTCCTGATATATTATATATATATTATTAGGTCACCTCCTTGTTATATATACAGTCCTGGGTATAAATAGATCATGGAGAGATCTCTGTACTGTCCTGATATATTATATATATATTATTAGGTCACCTCCTTGTTATATATACAATCCTGGGTATAAATAGATCATAGAGAGATCTCTGTACTGTCCTGATATAGTATATATATTATTAGGTCACCTCCTTGTTATATATACAGTCCTGGGTATAAATAGATCATGGAGAGATCTCTGTACTGTCCTGATATATTATATATATTATTAGGTCACCTCCTTGTTATATATACAGTCCTGGGTATAAATAGATCATGGAGAGATCTCTGTACTGTCCTGATATATTATATATATAATTAGGTCACCTCCTTGTTATAAATACAGTCCTGGGTATATATAGATCATGGAGAGATCTCTGTACTGTCCTGATATATTATATATATTATTAGGTCACCTCATTGTTTTATATAGAGTCCTGGGTATATATAGATCATGGAGAGATCTCTGTACTGTCCTGATATATTATATATATTATTAGGTCACCTCCTTGTTATATATACAGTCCTGGGTATATATAGATCATGGAGAGATCTCTGTACTGTCCCCTGATATATTTATACATAGTTGTTAGGTCTCCCCCTAAGCCTTCTTTTTTCTAAACTAAATAACCCCAATTCTGATGATCTTTCTGGGTACTGTAGTCCTCCCATTCCTCGTATTACTCTGGTTGCCCGTCTTTGAACCCTCTCCAGCTCCACTATATCTTTCTTGTACACTGGTGCCCAGTACTGTACACAGTATTCTATGTGTGGTCTGACCAGTACTGTACACAGTATTCCATGTGTGGTCTGACCAGTACTGTACACAGTATTCTATGTGTAGTCTGACCAGTACTGTACACAGTATTCTATGTGTAGTCTGACCAGTACTGTACACAGTATTCTATGTGTGGTCTGACCAGTACTGTACACAGTATTCTATGTGTGGTCTGACCAGTACTGTACACAGTATTCTATGTGGGGTCTGACCAGTACTGTACACAGTATTCTATGTGTGGCCTGACCAGTACTGTACACAGTATTCCATGTGTGGCCTGACCAGTACTGTACACAGTATTCCATGTGTGGTCTGACCAGTACTGTACACAGTATTCCATGTGTGGTCTGACCAGTACTGTACACAGTATTCCATGTGTGGTCTGACCAGTACTGTACACAGTATTCCATGTGTGGTCTGACCAGTACTGTACACAGTATTCCATGTGTGGCCTGACCAGTACTGTACACAGTATTCCATGTGTGGTCTGACCAGTACTGTACACAGTATTCCATGTGTGGTCTGACCAGTACTGTACACAGTATTTCATGTGTGGTCTGACCAGTACTGTACACAGTATTCCATGTGTGGCCTGACCAGTACTGTACACAGTATTCTATGTGTGGTCTGACCAGTACTGTACACGGTATTCCATGTGTGGTCTGACCAGTACTGTACACGGTATTCTATGTGTGGTCTGACCAGTACTGTACACGGTATTCTATGTGTGGCCTGACTAGTACTGTACACAGTATTCTATGTGTGGCCTGACCAGTACTGTACACAATATTCTATGTGTGGCCTGACCAGTACTGTACACAGTATTCTATGTGTGGTCTGACCAGTACTGTACACAGTATTCTATGTGCGGTCTGACCAGTACTGTACACAGTATTCCATGTGCGGTCTGACCAGTACTGTACACGGTATTCCATGTGCGGTCTGACCAGTACTGTACACGGTATTCCATGTGCGGTCTGACCAGTACTATACACGGTATTCCATGTGCGGTCTGACCAGTACTGTACACGGTATTCTATGTGCGGTCTGACCAGTACTGTACACAGTATTCCATGTGTGGTCTGACCAGTACTATACACGGTATTCCATGTGCGGTCTGACCAGTACTGTACACGGTATTCTATGTGGGGTCTGACCAGTACTGTACACCAGTATTCCATGTGTGGTCTGACCAGTACTGTACACCAGTATTCCATGTGTGGTCTGACCAGTACTGTACACAGTATTCCATGTGTGGTCTGTCCAGTACTGTACACAGTATTTCATGTGTGGTCTGACCAGTACTGTACACAGTATTCTATGTGTGGTATGACCAGTACTGTACACGGTATTCCATGTGTGCTCTGACCAGTACTGTACACGGTATTCTATGTGTGGTCTGACCAGTACTGTACACAGTATTCTGTGTGGTCTTACCAGTACTGTACACAGTATTCTGTGTGGCCTGACCAGTACTGTACACAGTATTCTGTGTGGCCTGACCAGTACTGTACACAGTATTCTATGTGTGGTCTGCCCAGTACTGTACACAGTATTCTATGTGTGGTCTGACCAGTACTGTACACAGTATTCTATGTGTGGTCTGACCAGTACTGTACACAGTATTCTATGTGAGGTCTGACAAGTAGTGTACACAGTATTCCAATTATGGTCTGCCCAGTACTGTACACAGTATTCCATGTGTGGTCTGACCAGTACTGTACACAGTATTCCATGTGTGGTCTGCCCAGTACTGTACACAGTATTCCATGTGCGGTTTGATCAGTACCGTACACAGTATTCCATGCGCACTCTGACCAGTACCGTACACAGTATTCCATGTGCACTCGGACCAGTACCGTACACAGTATTCCATGTGGGGTCTGACCAGTACTGTACACAGTATTCCATGTGTGGTCTGACCAGTACTGTACACAGTATTCTATGTGCGGTCTGACCAGTACTGTACACAGTATTCTATGTGTGGTCTGACCAGTACTGTACACAGTATTCCATGTGTGGTCTGACCAGTACTGTACACAGTATTCCATGTGTGGTCTATCCAGTACTGTACACAGTATTTCATGTGTGGTCTGACCAGTACTGTACACGGTATTCCATGTGTGCTCTGACCAGTACTGTACACGGTATTCCATGTGTGCTCTGACCAGTACTGTACACAGTATTCTATGTGTGGTCTGACCAGTACTGTACACAGTATTCTATGTGTGGTCTGCCCAGTACTGTACACAGTATTCTATGTGTGGTCTGACCAGTACTGTACACAGTATTCTATGTGAGGTCTGACAAGTAGTGTACACAGTATTCCAATTGTGGTCTGCCCAGTACTGTACACAGTATTCCATGTGTGGTCTGACCAGTACTGTACACAGTATTCCATGTGTGGTCTGCCCAGTACTGTACACAGTATTCCATGTGCGGAATGATCAGTACCGTACACAGTATTCCATGCGCACTCTGACCAGTACCGTACACAGTATTCCATGTGCACTCTGACCAGTACCGTACACAGTATTCCATGTGCACTCTGACCAGTACCGTACACAGTATTCCATGTGTGGTCTGCCCAGTACTGTACACAGTATTCCATGTGTGGTCTGCCCAGTACTGTACACAGTATTCCATGTGTGGTCTGACTAGTACTGTACACAGTATTCCATATGTGGTCTGACCAGTACTGTGCACAGTATTCTATGTGTGGTCTGACCAGTACTGTACACAGTATTCTATGTGTGGTCTGACCAGTACTGTACACAGTATTCCATGTGTGGTCTGACCAGTACTGTACACAGTATTCCATGTGTGGTCTGACCAGTACTGTACACAGTATTCTATGTGTGGTCGGACCAGTACTGTACACAGTATTCTATGTGCGGTCTGACCAGTACTGTACACAGTATTCTATGTGCGGTCTGACCAGTACTGTACACAGTATTCCATGTGTGGTCTGACCAGTACTGTACACAGTATTCCATATGTGGTCTGACCAGTACTGTACACAGTATTCTATGTGTGGTCTGACCAGTACTGTACACAGTATTCCATGTGTGGTCTGACCAGTACTGTACACAGTATTCCATGTGTGGTCTGACCAGTACTGTACACAGTATTCTATGTGTGGTCTGACTAGTGATTTGTACAGCGGTAGAATTATTTCCTTGTCGTGGTCATCTATGCCCCTATTGATGCCCCCCATGATTTTATTAGCCTTGGCATCAGCGGCCCCACACTGGTCACTACAGCTAAATTTACTGTTAACTAAGACTCCCAAGTCCTTTTCCACATAAGTCTTCCCAAGTGTTCTCCCATTTAATACATAATTCCAGCTCGGATTTTCCCTCCCCATGTGCATTACCTTACATATATTAGTGTTGAACTTCATCTGCCACTTCCCAGCCCAAACCTCCAACCTATCCAGATCCATTTGTAACAGTGCAGTGTCCTCTATTGTGTTATCTACTATATAAAGTGCACTGTCCTCTATAGTGTTATCTACTATACACAGTGCACTGTCCTCTATAGTCTTATCTACTATATACAGTGCACTGTCCTCTACAGTGTTATCTACTATACACAGTGCACTGTCCTCTATAGTGTTATCTACTATATACAGTGCACTGTCCTCTATAGTGATATCTACTATATACAGTGCACTGTCCTCTATAGTGTTATCTACTATATACAGTGCACTTTCCTCTATTGTGTTATCTACTATACACAGTGCACTGTCCTCTATAGTGTTATCTACTATGTACAGTTCACTGTCCTCTATAGTGTTATCTACTATATACAGTACATTGTCCTCTATAGTGTTATCTACTATACACAGTGCACTGTCCTCTATAGTGATATCTACTATATACAGTGCACTGTCCTCTATAGTGTTATCTACTATATACAGTGCACTTTCCTCTATTGTGTTATCTACAATACACAGTGCACTGTCCTCTAGTGTTATCTACTATGTACAGTTCACTGTCCTCTATAGTGTTATCTACTATACACAGTGCACTGTCCTCTATAGTGTTTACTGCTTTACAGAGTTTAGTATCATCTGCAAAGGTTGCTACTTTACTATTCAACCCCTCTACAAGGTTGTTAATAAATATATTAAATAGAACAGGACCCAAGACTGACCCCTGTGGTCCCCACTAGTAACAGTCACCCAATCAGAATAAGTATAATTAATAACCACCCTCTGTTTCCTATCACTGAGCCAGTTACTTACCCACTTACACACATTCTCCCCCAGCCCCATCCTTCTCATTTTATGCACCAACCTTTTATGTGGCACCGTATCAAATACTTTGGAAAAATCCAGATATACGACATCCAGCGATTCCCCTTGGTCCAGTCTGGAGCTCACCTCCTCATAAAAGCTGATCAGGTGACAGGACCGATCCCTCATAAAGCCATGTGATATGGCGTCATACATTTATTTTTATTAAGATATTCCAAAATAGCATCTCTTAGAAAACCCTCAAACAATTTACATACAACGGAGGTCAAACTAACAGGTCTATAATTCCCAGGGTCACCTTTTAACCCCTTTTTAAATATTGGTACCACATTTGCTATGCGCCAGTCCTGGTGAACAGTCCCTGTTACTATAGAGTCCCTGAATATTAAAATTAGGGTCTGTCTATTAAATTACTTAATTCCTTTAGAACACGGGGTGAATGACATCTGGACCTGGTGATTTGCCTATTTAGATTTTTTTGTAGGCAGCACTGTACTTCTTCCTGGGTTAGACAGGTGACCTGTACTTCTTCCTGGGTTAGACAGGTGACTTGTACTTTTTCCTGGGTTAGTCAGGTGACCTGTACTTTTCCCTGGGTTAGTCAGGTGACCTGTACTTCTTCCTGGGTTAGACAGGTGACCTGTACTTCTTCCTGGGTTAGACAGGTGACCTGTACTTCTTCCTGGGTTAGACAGGTGACCTGTACTTCTTCCTGGGTTAGACAGGTGACCTGTACAGGGGAGTTTACCTTATCTCGCTGTATTTCACCTGGCATTTTATTTTCCTCGGTGAATACAGTGGAGAAGAATTTGTTTAATATATTTGCTCTTTTCTGATCCCCGTTTATAATTTCTTTATCGTTTTTTAAAGGGCCAACACTTTCATTTTTAACCTTTTTGCTATTTATATAGTTAAATAACATTTTGGGGTTAGTTTTACGCTCTTTGGCAATGAGTCTTTCTGTCTCTATTTTTTCAGTTTTTTTTTTTTTTTTACATATTTTACATTTTTCTCTATAGCTTTTTAATGCTTCTTCACTGTCGTCCTGTTTTAGTAGTTTAAATGCTTTATTTTTGTCATTTATTGCCCCTTAACATTTGTATTCATCCATATTGGTTTTCTTTTATTTCTGACCCTTTTATTCAGATTAGGTTTATACATCTTACAGTGAGAATTTGAGATATTTTTAAAAGTTTCCCATTTAGTGTTAGTATTCTAAGTCTAGTAGGGCGCCCCCTCTGGTCAGGTCTGTTGGTTAATATTAAGTCTAGTAGGGCGCCCCCTCTGGTCAGGTCTGTTGGATAATATTAAGTCTAGTAGGGCGCCCCCTCTGGTCAGGTCTGTTAATATTAAGTCTAGTAGGGCGCCCCCTCTGGTCAGGTCTGTTGGATAATATTAAGTCTAGTAGGGCGCCCCCTCTGGTCAGGTCTGTTAATATTAAGTCTAGTAGGGCGCCCCCTCTGGTCAGGTCTGATAATATTAAGTCTAGTAGGGCGCCCCCTCTGGTCAGGTCTATTAATATTAAGTCTAGTAGGGTGCCCCCTCTGGTCAGGTCTATTAATATTAAGTCTAGTAGGGCGCCCCCTCTGGTCAGGTCTGTTGGATAATATTAAGTCTAGTAGGGCGCCCCCTCTGGTCAGGTCTATTAATATTAAGTCTAGTAGGGCGCCCCCTCTGGTCAGGTCTGTTGGATAATATTAAGTCTAGTAGGGCGCCCCCTCTGGTCAGGTCTGATAATATTAAGTCTAGTAGGGCGCCCCCTCTGGTCAGGTCTGATAATATTAAGTCTAGTAGGGCGCCCCCTCTGGTCAGGTCTGTTGGATAATATTAAGTCTAGTAGGGCGCCCCCTCTGGTCAGGTCTGTTAATATTAAGTCTAGTAGGACGCCCCCTCTGGTCAGGTCTGTTAATATTAAGTCTAGTAGGGCGCCCCCTCTGGTCAGGTCTGTTAATATTAAGTCTAGTAGGGCGTCCCCTCTGGTCAGGTCTGATAATATTAAGTCTAGTAGGGCGCCCCCTCTGGTCAGGTCTGATAATATTAAGTCTAGTAGGGCGCCCCCTCTGGTCAGGTCTGTTGGATAATATTAAGTCTAGTAGGGCGCCCCCTCTGGTCAGGTCTGTTAATATTAAGTCTAGTAGGACGCCCCCTCTGGTCAGGTCTGATAATATTAAGTCTAGTAGGGCGCCCCCTCTGGTCAGGTCTGTTGGATAATATTAAGTCTAGTAGGGCGCCCCCTCTGGTCAGGTCTGTTGGATAATATTAAGTCTAGTAGGGCGCCCCCTCTGGTCAGGTCTGATAATATTAAGTCTAGTAGGGCGCCCCCTCTGGTCAGGTCTGTTGGATAATATTAAGTCTAGTAGGACGCCCCCTCTGGTCAGGACTGTTAATATTAAGTCTAGTAGGGCGCCCCCTCTGGTCAGGTCTGTTGGATAATATTAAGTCTAGTAGGGCGCCCCCTCTGGTCAGGTCTGATAATATTAAGTCTAGTAGGGCGCCCCCTCTGGTCAGGTCTGATAATATTAAGTCTAGTAGGGCGCCCCCTCTGGTCAGGTCTGTTGGATAATATTAAGTCTAGTAGGGCGCCCCCTCTGGTCAGGTCTGATGATATTATGTCTAGTAGGGCGCCCCCTCTGGTCCCCATTATTATCTCCTCGTTCTGATGATTATTTCCTCAGTAATTGATCTTCTGTCTCTTCCATTATGTTTGGAGGTTTATAGGTTATAACCCGATCAGGATTTATTATTATTATCTCCAAATATTTCTCCCCATAATGACTCCACATTATCGTCTCCTCCCGTATATCCTCCCGCAGTGCGGCCTCCACATTATCGTCTCCTCCCGTATATCCTCCCGCAGTGCGGCCTCCACATTATCGTCTCCTCCTGTATATCCTCCCGCAGTGCGGCCTCCACATTATCGTCTCCTCCTGTATATCCTCCCGCAGTGCGGCCTCCACATTATCGTCTCCTCCTGTATATCCTCCCGCAGTGCGGCCTCCACATTATCGTCTCCTCCTGTATATCCTCCCGCAGTGCGGCCTCCACATTATCGTCTCCTCCTATATATCCTCCCGCAGTGCGGCCTCCACATTATCGTCTCCTCCCGTATATCCTCCCGCAGTGCGGCCTCCACATTATCGTCTCCTCCTGTATATCCTCCCGCAGTGCGGCCTCCACATTATCGTCTCCTCCTGTATATCCTCCCGCAGTGCGGCCTCCACATTATCGTCTCCTCCTGTATATCCTCCCGCAGTGCGGCCTCCACATTATCGTCTCCTCCTGTATATCCTCCCGCAGTGCGGCCTCCACATTATCGTCTCCTCCTGTATATCCTCCCGCAGTGCGGCCTCCACATTATCGTCTCCTCCTGTATATCCTCCCGCAGTGCGGCCTCCACATTATCGTCTCCTCCTGTATATCCTCCCGCAGTGCGGCCTCCACATTATCGTCTCCTCCTGTATATCCTCCCGCAGTGCGGCCTCCACATTATCGTCTCCTCCCGTATATCTTCCCGCAGTGCGGCCTCCACATTATCGTCTCCTCCTGTATATCCTCCCGCAGTGCGGCCTCCACATTATCGTCTCCTCCCGTATATCCTCCCGCAGTGCGGCCTCCACATTATCGTCTCCTCCTGTATATCCTCCCGCAGTGCGGCCTCCACATTATCGTCTCCTCCAGTATATCCTCCCGCAGTGCGGCCTCCACATTATCCTCTCCTCCTGTATATCCTCCCGCAGTGCGGCCTCCACATTATCGTCTCCTCCCGTATATCCTCCCGCAGTGCGGCCTCCACATTATCGTCTCCTCCTGTATATCCTCCCGCAGTGCGGCCTCCACATTATCGTCTCCCTCCCGTATATCCTCCCGCAGTGCGGCCTCCACATTATCGTCTCCTCCTGTATATCCTCCCGCAGTGCGGCCTCCACATTATCGTCTCCTCCCGTATATCCTCCCGCAGTGCGGCCTCCACATTATCGTCTCCTCCTGTATATCCTCCCGCAGTGCGGCCTCCATATTATCGTCTCCTCCTGTATATCCTCCCGCAGTGCGGCCTCCACATTATCGTCTCCTCCTGTATATCCTCCCGCAGTGCGGCCTCCACATTATCCTCTCCTCCTGTATATCCTCCCGCAGTGCGGCCTCCACATTATCCTCTCCTCCTGTATATCCTCCCGCAGTGCGGCCTCCACATTATCGTCTCCTCCTGTATATCCTCCCGCAGTGCGGCCTCCACATTATCACCTCCTCCTGTATATCCTCCCGCAGTGCGGCCTCCACATTATCGTCTCCTCCTGTATATATCCTCCTGCAGTGCGGCCTCCACATTATCGTCTCCTCCTGTATATCCTCCCGCAGTGCGGCCTCCATATTATCCTCTCCTCCTGTATATCCTCCTGCAGTGCGGCCTCCACATTATCGTCTCCTCCCGTATATCCTCCCGCAGTGCGGCCTCCACATTATCGTCTCCTCCTGTATATCCTCCCGCAGTGCGGCCTCCACATTATCGTCTCCTCACGTATATCCTCCCGCAGTGCGGCCTCCACATTATCGTCTCCTCCTGTATATCCTCCCGCAGTGCGGCCTCCACATTATCGTCTCCTCCCGTATATCCTCCCGCAGTGCGGCCTCCACATTATCGTCTCCTCCTGTATATCCCCCCGCAGTGCGGCCTCCACATTATCGTCTCCTCCCGTATATCCTCCCGCAGTGCGGCCTCCACATTATCGTCTCCTCCTGTATATCCTCCCGCAGTGCGGCCTCCACATTATCGTCTCCTCCTGTATATCCTCCCGCAGTGCGGCCCCCACATTATCGTCTCCTCCTGTATATCCTCCCGCAGTGCGGCCTCCACATTATCGTCTCCTTCTGTATATCCTCCCGCAGTGCGGCCTCCACATTATCGTCTCCTCCTGTATATCCTCCCGCAGTGCGGCCTCCACATTATCGTCTTCTCCTGTATATCCTCCCGCAGTGCGGCCCCCACATTATCGTCTCCTCCTGTATATCCTCCCGCAGTGCGGCCTCCACATTATCGTCTCCTCCTGTATATCCTCCTGCAGTGCGGCCTCCATATTATCCTCTCCTCCTGTATATCCTCCCGCAGTGCGGCCTCCACATTATCGTCTCCTCCTGTATATCCTCCCGCAGTGCGGCCTCCACATTATCGTCTCCTCCTATATATCCTCCCGCAGTGCGGCCTCCACATTATCGTCTCCTCCTGTATATCCTCCCGCAGTGCGGCCTCCACATTATCGTCTCCTCCTGTATATCCTCCCGCAGTGCGGCCTCCACATTATCGTCTCCTCCCGTATATCCTCCCGCAGTGCGGCCTCCACATTATCGTCTCCTCCTGTATATCCTCCCGCAGTGCGGCCTCCACATTATCGTCTCCTCCCGTATATCCTCCCGCAGTGCGGCCTCCACATTATCGTCTCCTCCTGTATATCCTCCCGCAGTGCGGCCTCCACATTATCCTCTCCTCCTGTATATCCTCCCGCAGTGCGGCCTCCACATTATCCTCTCCTCCTGTATATCCTCCCGCAGTGCGGCCTCCACATTATCCTCTCCTCCTGTATATCCTCCCGCAGTGCGGCCTCCACATTATCACCTCCTCCTGTATATCCTCCCGCAGTGCGGCCTCCACATTATCCTCTCCTCCTGTATATCCTCCCGCAGTGCGGCCTCCACATTATCGTCTCCTCCTGTATATCCTCCCGCAGTGCGGCCTCCACATTATCACCTCCTCCTGTATATCCTCCCGCAGTGCGGCCTCCACATTATCCTCTCCTCCTGTATATCCTCCCGCAGTGCGGCCTCCACATTATCGTCTCCTCCTGTATATCCTCCCGCAGTGCGGCCTCCACATTATCGTCTCCTCCTGTATATCCTCCCGCAGTGCGGCCTCCACATTATCGTCTCCTCCTGTATATCCTCCCGCAGTGCGGCCTCCACATTATCGCCTCCTCCTGTATATCCTCCCGCAGTGCGGCCTCCACATTATCGCCTCCTCCTGTATATCCTCCCGCAGTGCGGCCTCCACATTATCGCCTCCTCCTGTATATCCTCCCGCAGTGCGGCCTCCACATTATCGCCTCCTCCTGTATATCCTCCCGCAGTGCGGCCTCCACATTATCGTCTCCTCCTGTATACCCTCCCGCAGTGCGGACTTCACACTATTAACTATTCTAACCCCTCCCCCCTCTCCTATCCCTATTAACTATTCTAACCCCTCCCCCGCTCCTATCCCTATTAACTATTCTAACCCCTCCCCCGCTCCTATCCCTATTATCTATTCTAACCCCTCCCCCGCTCCTATCCCTATTATCTATTCTAACCCCTCCCCCCGCTCCTATCCCTATTAACTATTCTAACCCCTCCCCCCTCTCCTATCCCTATTAACTATTCTAACCCCTCCCCCGCTCCTATCCCTGTTAACTCTTCTAACCCCTCCCTCCGCTCCTATCCCTATTAACTATTCTAACCCCTCCCCCACTCCTATCCCTATTAACTATTCTAACCCCTCCCCCCACTCCTATCCCTATTAACTATTCTAACCCCTCCCTCCGCTCCTATCCCTATTAACTATTCTAACCCCTCCCCCTCTCCTATCCCTATTAACTATTCTAACCCCTCCCCCTCTCCTATCCCTATTATCTATTCTAACCCCTCCCCTCGCTCCTATCCCTATTAACTATTCTAACCCCTCCCCCGCTCCTATCCCTATTATCTATTCTAACCCCTCCCCTCGCTCCTATCCCTATTAACTATTCTAACCCCTCCCCTCACTCCTATCCCTATTAACTATTCTAACCCCTCCCCCGCTCCTATCCCTATTAACTATTCAAACCCCTCCCTCCGCTCCTATTCCTATTAACTATTCTAACCCCTCCCCCCACTCCTATCCCTATTAACTATTCTAACCCCTCCCTCCGCTCCTATCCCTATTAACTATTCTAACCCCTCCCTCCGCTCCTATCCCTATTAACTATTCTAACCCCTCCCCCGCTCCTATCCCTATTAACTATTCTAACCCCTCCTCCGCTCCTATCCCTATTAACTATTCTAACCCCTCCCCCGCTCCTATCCCTATTAACTATTCTAACCCCTCCTCCGCTCCTATCCCTATTAACTATTCTAACCCCTCCTCCGCTCCTATTCCTATTAACTATTCTAACCCCTCCCCCGCTCCTATCCCTATTATCTATTCTAACCCCTCCCCCGCTCCTATCCCTATTAACTATTCTAACCCCTCCTCCGCTCCTATCCCTATTAACTATTCTAACCCCTCCTCCGCTCCTATCCCTATTAACTATTCTAACCCCTCCTCCGCTCCTATCCCTATTAACTATTCTAACCCCTCCCCCCTCTCCTATCCCTATTAACTATTCTAACCCCTCCCCCGCTCCTATCCCTATTAACTATTCTAACCCCTCCTCCGCTCCTATCCCTATTAACTATTCTAACCCCTCCCCCCGCTCCTATCCCTATTAACTATTCTAACCCCTCCCCCGCTCCTATCCCTATTAACTATTCTAACCCCTCCCTCCGCTCCTATCCCTATTAACTATTCTAACCCCTCCCTCCGCTCCTATCCCTATTAACTATTCTAACCCCTCCCCCACTCCTATCCCTATTAACTATTCTAACCCCTCCCCCGCTCCTATCCCTATTAACTATTCTAACCCCTCCCCCCTCTCCTATCCCTATTAACTATTCTAACCCCTCCCCCGCTCCTATCCCTATTAACTATTCTAACCCCTCCCACCGCTCCTATCCCTATTAACTATTCTAACCCCTCCCCCGCTCCTATCTCTATTTAACTATTCTAACCCCTCCCCCGCTCCTATCCCTATTATCTATTCTAACCCCTCCCCCTCTCCTATCCCTATTAACTATTCTAACCCCTCCCTCCGCTCCTATCCCTATTAACTATTCTAACCCCTCCCCCCTCTCCTATCCCTATTATCTATTCTAACCCCTCCCCCTCTCCTATCCCTATTAACTATTCTAACCCCTCCCTCCGCTCCTATCCCTATTAACTATTCTAACCCCTCCCCCGCTCCTATCCCTATTAACTATTCTAACCCCTCCCCCCTCTCCTATCCCTATTAACTATTCTAACCCCTCCCCCGCTCCTATCCCTATTAACTATTCTAACCCCTCCCACCGCTCCTATCCCTATTAACTATTCTAACCCCTCCCCCGCTCCTATCTCTATTTAACTATTCTAACCCCTCCCCCGCTCCTATCCCTATTATCTATTCTAACCCCTCCCCCTCTCCTATCCCTATTAACTATTCTAACCCCTCCCTCCGCTCCTATCCCTATTAACTATTCTAAGCCCTCCCCCGCTCCTATCCCTATTAACTATTCTAACCCCTCCCCCGCTCCTATCCCTATTAACTATTCTAACCCCTCCCCCGCTCCTATCCCTATTAACTATTCTAACCCCTCCCCCCTCTCCTATCCCTATTAACTATTCTAACCCCTCCCCCGCTCCTATCCCTATTAACTATTCTAACCCCTCCCACCGCTCCTATCCCTATTAACTATTCTAACCCCTCCCCCGCTCCTATCTCTATTTAACTATTCTAACCCCTCCCCCGCTCCTATCCCTATTATCTATTCTAACCCCTCCCCCTCTCCTATCCCTATTAACTATTCTAACCCCTCCCTCCGCTCCTATCCCTATTAACTATTCTAACCCCTCCCACCGCTCCTATCCCTATTAACTATTCTAACCCCTCCCCCGCTCCTATCTCTATTTAACTATTCTAACCCCTCCCCCGCTCCTATCCCTATTATCTATTCTAACCCCTCCCCCTCTCCTATCCCTATTAACTATTCTAACCCCTCCCTCCGCTCCTATCCCTATTAACTATTCTAAGCCCTCCCCCGCTCCTATCCCTATTAACTATTCTAACCCCTCCCTCGCTCCTATCCCTATTAACTATTCTAACCCCTCCCCCCACTCCTATCCCTATTAACTATTCTAACCCCTCCCCCGCTCCTATCTCTATTTAACTATTCTAACCCCTCCCCCGCTCCTATCCCTATTATCTATTCTAACCCCTCCCCCCTCTCCTATCCCTATTAACTATTCTAACTCCTCCCCCGCTCCTATCCCTATTAACTATTCTAACCCCTCCCCCCTCTCCTATCCCTATTAACTATTCTAACCCCTCCCCCGCTCCTATCCCTATTAACTATTCTAACCCCTCCCCCACTCCTATCCCTATTAACTATTCTAACCCCTCCCCCGCTCCTATCCCTATTAACTATTCTAACCCCTCCCCTCGCTCCTATCCCTATTAACTATTCTAACCCCTCCTCCGCTCCTATCCCTATTAACTATTCTAACCCCTCCCCCTCTCCTATCCCTATTAACTATTCTAACCCCTCCCCCGCTCCTATCCCTATTAACTATTCTAACCCCTCCCCCGCTCCTATCCCTATTAACTATTCTAACCCCTCCCCCGCTCCTATCCCTATTAACTATTCTAACCCCTCCCCCGCTCCTATCCCTATTAACTATTCTAACCCCTCCCCTCGCTCCTATCCCTATTAACTATTCTAACCCCTCCTTCGCTCCTATCCCTATTAACTATTCTAACCCCTCCCCCTCTCCTATCCCTATTAACTATTCTAACCCCTCCCCCGCTCCTATCCCTATTAACTATTCTAACCCCTCCCCCGCTCCTATCCCTATTAACTATTCTAACCCCTCCCCCGCTCCTATCCCTATTAACTATTCTAACCCCTCCCCCGCTCCTATCCCTATTAACTATTCTAACCCCTCCCCCGCTCCTATCCCTATTAACTATTCTAACCCCTCCCCCGCTCCTATCCCTATTAACTATTCTAACCCCTCCCTCCGCTCCTATTCCTATTAACTATTCTAACCCCTCCCCCGCTCCTATCCCTATTAACTATTCTAACCCCTCCCCCGCTCCTATCCCTATTAACTATTCTAACCCCTCCCCCACTCCTATCCCTATTAACTATTCTAACCCCTCCCCCACTCCTATCCCTATTAACTATTCTAACCCCTCCCCTCGCTCCTATCCCTATTAACTATTCTAACCCCTCCCCCTCTCCTATCCCTATTAACTATTCAAACCCCTCCCTCCGCTCCTATCCCTATTAACTATTCTAACCCCTCCTCCGCTCCGATCCCTATTAACTATTCTAACCCCTCCCCCGCTCCTATCCCTATTAACTATTCTAACCCCTCCTCCGCTCCTATCCCTATTAACTATTCTAACCCCTCCTCCGCTCCTATCCCTATTAACTATTCTAACCCCTCCTCCGCTCCTATCCCTATTAACTATTCTAACCCCTCCCCCCTCTCCTATCCCTATTAACTATTCTAACCCCTCCCCCGCTCCTATCCCTATTAACTATTCTAACCCCTCCTCCGCTCCTATCCCTATTAACTATTCTAACCCCTCCCCCCGCTCCTATCCCTATTAACTATTCTAACCCCTCCTCCGCTCCTATCCCTATTAACTATTCTAACCCCTCCCACCGCTCCTATCCCTATTAACTATTCTAACCCCTCCTCCGCTCCTATCCCTATTAACTATTCTAACCCCTCCTCCGCTCCTATCCCTATTAACTATTCTAACCCCTCCCTCCGCTCCTATCCCTATTAACTATTCTAACCCCTCCCTCCGCTCCTATCCCTATTAACTATTCTAACCCCTCCCTCCGCTCCTATCCCTATTAACTATTCTAACCCCTCCCTCCGCTCCTATCCCTATTAACTATTCTAACCCCTCCCCCGCTCCTATCCCTATTAACTATTCTAACCCCTCCCCCCTCTCCTATCCCTATTAACTATTCTAACCCCTCCCCCGCTCCTATCCCTATTAACTATTCTAACCCCTCCCACCGCTCCTATCCCTATTAACTATTCTAACCCCTCCCCCGCTCCTATCTCTATTTAACTATTCTAACCCCTCCCCCGCTCCTATCCCTATTATCTATTCTAACCCCTCCCCCTCTCCTATCCCTATTAACTATTCTAACCCCTCCCTCCGCTCCTATCCCTATTAACTATTCTAAGCCCTCCGCCGCTCCTATCCCTATTAACTATTCTAACCCCTCCCTCGCTCCTATCCCTATTAACTATTCTAACCCCTCCCCCCACTCCTATCCCTATTAACTATTCTAACCCCTCCCCCGCTCCTATCTCTATTTAACTATTCTAACCCCTCCCCCGCTCCTATCCCTATTATCTATTCTAACCCCTCCCCCCTCTCCTATCCCTATTAACTATTCTAACTCCTCCCCCGCTCCTATCCCTATTAACTATTCTAACCCCTCCCCCGCTCCTATCCCTATTAACTATTCTAACCCCTCCCCCACTCCTATCCCTATTAACTATTCTAACCCCTCCCCCGCTCCTATCCCTATTAACTATTCTAACCCCTCCCCTCGCTCCTATCCCTATTAACTATTCTAACCCCTCCTCCGCTCCTATCCCTATTAACTATTCTAACCCCTCCCCCTCTCCTATCCCTATTAACTATTCTAACCCCTCCCCCGCTCCTATCCCTATTAACTATTCTAACCCCTCCCCCGCTCCTATCCCTATTAACTATTCTAACCCCTCCCCCGCTCCTATCCCTATTAACTATTCTAACCCCTCCCACCGCTCCTATCCCTATTAACTATTCTAACCCCTCCCCCGCTCCTATCCCTATTAACTATTCTAACCCCTCCCCCGCTCCTATCCCTATTAACTATTCTAACCCCTCCCACCGCTCCTATCCCTATTAACTATTCTAACCCCTCCCTCCGCTCCTATTCCTATTAACTATTCTAACCCCTCCCCCGCTCCTATCCCTATTAACTATTCTAACCCCTCCCCCGCTCCTATCCCTATTAACTATTCTAACCCCTCCCCCACTCCTATCCCTATTAACTATTCTAACCCCTCCCCCACTCCTATCCCTATTAACTATTCTAACCCCTCCCCTCGCTCCTATCCCTATTAACTATTCTTACCCCTCCCCCTCTCCTATCCCTATTAACTATTCTAACCCCTCCCCCTCTCCTATCCCTATTAACTCTTCTAACCCCTCCCCCGCTCCTATCCCTATTAACTATTCTAACCCCTCCCCCGCTCCTATCCCTATTAACTATTCTAACCCCTCCCTCCGCTCCTATTCCTATTATCTATTCTAACCCCTCCCCCCTCTCCTATCCCTATTAACTATTCTAACCCCTCCCCCGCTCGTATCCCTATTAACTATTCTAACCCCTCCCCCCTATTCTAACCCCTCCCCCCGGTCCTATCCCTATTAACTATTCTAACCCCTCCCCCCTCTCCTATCCCTATTAACTATTCTAACCCCTCCCCCGCTCCTATCTCTATTTAACTATTCTAACCCCTCCCCCGCTCCTATCCCTATTATCTATTCTAACCCCTCCCCCCACTCCTATCCCTATTAACTATTCTAACCCCTCCCCCGCTCCTATCTCTATTAACTATTCTAACCCCTCCCCCACTCCTATCCCTATTAACTATTCTAACCCCTCCCCCGCTCCTATCCCTATTAACTATTCTAACTCCTCCCCCGCTCCTATCCCTATTAACTATTCTAACCCCTCCCCCGCTCCTATCCCTATTAACTATTCTAACCCCTCCCCCACTCCTATCCCTATTAACTATTCTAACCCCTCCCCTCGCTCCTATCCCTATTAACTATTCTAACCCCTCCCCCTCTCCCTATTAACTATTATAACCCCTCCCCCGCTCCTATCCCTATTAACTATTCTAACCCCTCCACCGCTCCTATCCCTATTAACTATTCTAACCCCTCCCCCCGCTCCTATCCCTATTAACTATTCTAACCCCTCCCCCGCTCCTATCCCTATTAACTATTCTAACCCCTCCCCCGCTCCTATCCCTATTAACTATTCTAACCCCTCCCACCGCTCCTATCCCTATTAACTATTCTAACCCCTCCCTCCGCTCCTATCCCTATTAACTATTCTAACCCCTCCCCCGCTCGTATCCCTATTAACTATTCTAACCCCTCCCCCCTCTCCTATCCCTATTAACTATTCTATCCCCTCCCACCGCTCCTATCCCTATTAACTATTCTAACCCCTCCCCCCGGTCCTATCCCTATTAACTATTCTAACCCCTCCCTCCGCTCCACCCCCAGGTACATTAATAAGTCCCCCCCTCTATCTACACTATCTTCCCCGTCTATGTTGTAGGTTCCCTCCCCCCCAGTCCCTAGTTTAAACACTCCTCCACCCTTCTAGCCATCTTCTCCCCAAGCACAGCGCCCCCTCCCCATTGAGGTGCAGCCCGTCCCTATGGTAGAGCCGGTAACCGACAGAGAAGTCAGCCCAGTTCTCCATGAACCCAACCCCCTCCTTCCTCCACCAGCTTCTGAGCCACTTGTTTACCTCCCTGATCTCCCGCTGCCTCTCTGGTGCGGCTCGTGGTACAGGTCCCTGATCTCCCGCTGCCTCTCTGGTGCGGCTCGTGGTACAGGTCCCTGATCTCCCGCTGCCTCTTTCTTTTTTGGTGCGGCTCGTGGTACAGGTCCCTGATCTCCCGCTGCCTCTCTGGTGCGGCTCGTGGTACAGGTCCCTGATCTCCCGCTGCCTCTCTGGTGCGGCTCTTGGTACAGGTCCCTGATCTCCCGCTGCCTCTCTGGTGCGGCTCGTGGTACAGGTCCCTGATCTCCCGCTGCCTCTCTGGTGCGGCTCGTGGTACAGGTCCCTGATCTCCCGCTGCCTCTCTGGTGCGGGTCGTGGTACAGGTCCCTGATCTCCCGCTGCCTCTCTGGTGCGGCTCGTGGTACAGGTCCCTGATCTCCCGCTGCCTCTCTGGTGCGGCTCGTGGTACAGGTCCCTGATCTCCCGCTGCCTCTCTGGTGCGGCTCTTGGTACAGGTCCCTGATCTCCCGCTGCCTCTCTGGTGCGGCTCGTGGTACAGGTCCCTGATCTCCCGCTGCCTCTCTGGTGCGGCTCGTGGTACAGGTCCCTGATCTCCCGTTGCCTCTCTGGTGCGGGTCGTGGTACAGGTCCCTGATCTCCCGCTGCCTCTCTGGTGCGGCTCGTGGTAAAGGTCCCTGATCTCCCGCTGCCTCTCTGGTGCGGCTCGTGGGACAGGTCCCTGATCTCCCGCTGCCTCTCTGGTGCTGCTCGTGGTACAGGTCCCTGATCTCCCGCTGCCTCTCTGGTGCAGCTCGTGGTACAGGTCCCTGATCTCCCGCTGCCTCTCTGGTACGGCTCGTGGTACAGGGAATATTTCAGATAATATTACCTTAGAGGTCTTTGCCTTAAGCTTGCGGCCTAAGTCCCTGAAATCATTTTTAAGGACACTCCACCTACCTCTTACTTTGTCATTGGTGCCAATATGTACCATGACTGCTGGGTCCTCTCCAGCCCCGCCCAGCAACCTGTCAACCTGATCCGCGATGTGCCGAGCGCCAGGAAGACAACACACTGATCGGCGATCCCTGTCTTTGTGACACATCGCCCTGTCTGTCCCCCTAATAATAGAGTCCCCCATTACCAGTACCTGTCTGGCCTGCCCTGCACTCCTCCCTCCTTACTGGAGCAGACCCCCCCCCCCCCCCCCGACAGTCAGAGGCAGAGTCCTGCTGCAGTACCGCTAGCTCTGAGGTGTCAGAATGTCAGACAGGTCAGCAACACGTGGGCAGTGAAGTCACAAAAGTGCCAGAGAGTGAAAACCTAGAAGGAAACGCAGTACAAAACCAGAAGCACACAGAGAGTCAGAGCAAGAAGGGTCAAACTATGAGGTTAGGAAGGGAGCGTCTTCATGGGTTTTGGATCCATCGCTTAGGGCGGACACACAATAAGCAGGGACAGGTGCTAGTGGGCTGTGTTTTATAGAGCCAGCGTGCACTTTCTAATAGATCCTCCTCCAATCTCAACCAGGCACTGCATATATAAACACTTCTCGTTCATTTCAATCCCTTAGCACAAGAATCACGTACGAAATTAAGTCTTTCATAAAGGCGCTTTACCGAAATGCGTCAAAATCTTCAAATTTTTATGGCCTCTTTATATTTTTAAAATGACTTAAATAAAGATGTTATATTTGAAGAATTTTTTCTGTGCTTGGATCAGATGTGCCGGGATTTTCCTCCCTTTGGATCCTGCTCTGTGTTGTTCTACTTGCAGCATGCCCTGAGCACCTGATTGGTCAGCAGTCCTTGGAAGCTAACAGTGGAGGGGTGAGCCAACTTTTATTTTTCTTTTAATGTAGAAAGAAACCTCTGAATTCCCATTATTATATACCTGAGGTAACGCCTCCTGGAATTATTACATACCTAGGGTAACACCTCCTGGAATTATTATTGCATACCTGGGGTAACACCTCCTGGAATTATTACATACCTGGAGTAACACCTCCCGGAATTATTACATACTTGGGGTAACACCTCCTGGCATTATTACATACCTGGGGTAACACCTCCTGGAATTATTACATACTTGGGGTAACACCTCCTGGAATTATTAATTACATACCTGGGGTAACACCTCCTGGCATTATTACATATCTGGGGTAACACCTCCTGGCATTTTTACATACCTGGGGTAACACCTCCTGGCATTATTACATACCTGGGGTAACACCTCCTGGCATTATTACATACC
The DNA here is from genome assembly GCF_029499605.1 of Hyla sarda. Lineage (NCBI taxonomy): Eukaryota > Metazoa > Chordata > Amphibia > Anura > Hylidae > Hyla > Hyla sarda. The sequence continues at coordinate 235,247 of NW_026609032.1, read as the reverse complement.
TGAGGTAACACCTCCTGGCATAATTACATACCTGAGGTAACACCTCCTGGCATAATTACATACCTGGGGTAACACCTCCTGGCATTATTACATACCTAGGGTAACACCTCCTGGCATTATTACATACCTGGGGTAACACCTCCTGGAATTTCCTCCTTCACTTCCCTCATACACGGGTGATGGCCGCTCATCCTCTCTTCTTCATCCTCCACTTTATTATTAGTCAGATCTCCCCCCTGATGTGACATATAGAACAATTCACTACAATACAGAAGACAGGAGGAGCAACAGAGACCCCCAAAATCTATGACTGCAGGACCCCCCTATAGAGATATAGGATCAGCCTCATCTACCTGATGCTTCTCTGGGACATTTCCCTCTGGACAGTCCTGGGAATACAGAGGGCGGGGACACCTCTCGGGTGGATTTCTATCCATGAATCCATCTGTAGAGAACAAACAGGGATAGAACAGATTGTGATCAGATGATGGGTGTAGTAGTATCTAGGGGAACTTTTACAACAAATGAAAGTCTCCTCCTACTTACACTGCTGATCGGCCATGACACCCGTCTCCCCCTCCTTACCCTGCTGATCGGCCATGACACTCGTCTCCTCCTCTTCTTCTTCATCTATAACCTCAACCTTAATATCCATCAGATCTTCAACCTAAATACACAAGAAAAGGGTGCAATTAACTTGGGTTCAATAACTTTATGATCATATTCTGGGGACACTTTAGGTTCATCTACCTGATGATTCTCTGGGACATTTCCCTCTGCACAGTCCTGGGAATACAGTGGACGGGGACACCTCTCGGGTGGATTTACATCCATGACCCCACCTATGAAGGAACACAGTGATTGGTTGTCTATATGTGATGATCAGATGAGGGGTGTAGTATTATCTAGGGGACCTTTTACACCAAGGAAAGTGTCCTCCTCCTTACACTGATGATCGGCCATGACACCCGTCTCCTCTTCTTCTTCTATAACCTCAACCTTAATATCAACTGGATTTTCAGGCTAAACAGACAAGAAAAAAAATTTTTTGTAGGTCAAATCACTTTATGGTCATATTCTGAAGAGACTTTAGGGTCATCTACCTGATGGTTCTCTGGGACATTTCCTTCTGGACAGTCCTGGGAATACAGAGGACGGGGACACCTCTCAGGTGGCTTTCTATCAATGACTCCATCTGTAGAGAACACACAGTGATATAATAGATTGTATGTGAACAGATAATGGGTGTAGTAGTATCTAGGAGACCTTTTACACCGAGGAAAGTCTCCTCCTTACACTGCTGATCGGCCATGACACCCGTCTCCTCCTCTTCTTCATCTACAACCTCAACCTTAATATCCATCAGATCTTCACCCTAAATACAGAAGAATAAATGTAAGTGGTGTTGGGTTCAATCACTTTATGGTCATATTTTGGGGAAACTTTAGGATCATCTACCTGATGGTTCTTTGGGACATTTCGCTCAGGACAGTCCTGGGAATACAGAGGACAGGGACACCTCTCGGTTGGATTTCTATCAATTACTCCATCTGTAGGTAACACACAGGGATAGAACAGATTGTATGTAATCAGATGATGGGTGTGATAGCTAGGAGATCTTTAATACAGGATTTTCTTTCCCCACCAAGGAAATTCTCCTCCTTACTCTGCTGATCGGCCAGGACACCCATCTCCTCTTCTTCATCTATAACCTCAACCTTAATATCGATCAGATTTTCACCCTAAACAGAGAAGAAAATGTAAAGTGATCCGTACGTCAATCAATTTATGGTCAAATTTTGAGGAGACTTTAGGGTCATCTACCTGATGCTTCTCTGGGACATTTTCCTCTTGACAGTTCTGGGAATACAGAGGGCGGGGACACCTCTCGGGTGGAATTCTGAGTGCATCTGTAGGGAAAGTGATGAAATAAATTGTATGTGATCAGATGATGGGTGTAGTATATAGAAGACTCTCAGCACAGGATTTTCTTATCCCATCCAATAAAAGTCTCCTCCTCCTTACACTGATGATCGGCCAGGAATGCCATCTTTTCTTTTGCTTCATCTCTAACCTCAGCCTTAATATCCATCAGATCTTCACCCTAAACACACAAGAAAAATGTAAATGATCTGTAGGTCAATTACTTTATAATCATATTGTGGAGACTTTAGGGTCATCTACCTGATTGTTCTCTGGGACATTTCCCTCTGGACAGTCCTGGGAATACAGATGACGGGGACACTTCTCGGGTGAATTTCTATCAATGTCTCCATCTGTAGGGAACACACAGGGATAGAACAGATTGTATGTGATCATATTATGGATGTAGTATCAATGGGACCTTTTACAACCAATGAAAGTCTCCTCCTTCTTACACTGCTGATCAGTCATGACACCCGTCTCCTCCTCTTCATCTATAACCTCAACCTTAATATCCATCAGATCTTCACCCTATATAGAAAATAATTTTTTTTATGTTGTTGGGTTTAATCACTTTCTGATCATATTTTTAGGAGACTTCAACGTCATGTACCTGGTTCTCTGGGACAATTCCCTCTGCACAGTCCTGGGAATAGAGAGGATGGGGACACCTCTCGGGTGGATTTGTAAGTGCATCTGTAAGGAACACAAAGTGATGAAAAGCACTGTATGTGATCAGATGATGGGTTGTGTATATACTAGTTGTTCCAAAAGGGGCTCTAGAGGAATTTTCCAAACATGAAATAGGGGGGGGGGCGCAGAGGGGGTTCTTACTTCCCAATTGTTGCAGTTCCCAAAAGATTTTGTGTCTGAAACTGTATCTCACCTATCTCAACAAAATGTTTGTTATGAAAAAATACAAAATGGTGGACATTCTAGCTACCTTAGACCTGTAAGATGCCGATCTCCATGTGGTGAGATGCCGATCTCCATGTGGTGAGATGCCGATCTCCATGTGGTGAGACGCCGATCTCCATGTGGTGAGACGCCGATCTCCATGTGGTGAGACGCCGATCTCCATGTGGTGAGACGCCGATCTCCATGTGGTGAGATGCCGATCTCTATGTGGTGAGATGCCGACCTCCATGTGGTGAGATGCCGACCTCCATGTGGTGAGATGCCGATCTCCATGTGGTGAGATGCCGATCTCCATGTGATGAGATGCCGATCTCCATGTGGTGAGATGCCGATCTCCATGTGGTGAGATGCCGATCTCCATGTGGTGAGATGCCGAAATCCCCCAGCATCAAACACTTCATCTGCAGTTTTCTTGTCTTCTCTTTGGGAGAACATCGGCTTCTTAAGTTTTCACAAAGATTATAGTAGGTCCTCATTGCTGCTCTCAGACTCCAAGACATCTTTGTAAGACCATACTGAGACGACTGACTAGAGAGAGCATCATCCAGAGGCCACCATCATCTCCACATCATACAGAGGCCACCCTCATCTTCACATCATACAGAGGCGACCATCATCTTCGCATCATCCAGAGGCCACCGTCATCTTTGCATCATCCAGAGGCCACCATCATCATCTTCACATCATCCAGAGGTTACCACCATCATCTTCACCTCATCCAGAGGCCACTATCATCTTCACCTCATCCAGAGGCCACCACCATCATCTTCACATCATCCACAGGCCACTGTCATCTTCACATCATCCAGAGGCCACCGTCATCTTCACATCCTCCAGTGTCAACCATCATCATCATCTTCACATCATTCAGAGGCCACCTTCATCTTCGCATCATCCAGAGGCCCACCGTCATCTTCACATCATCCAGAGGCCACCTTCATCTTCACATCATCAAGAGGCCACCATCATCTCCACATCATACAGAGGCACCATCATCTTCGCATCATCATCTTCACATCGTCCAGAGGCCACCATCATCTACACATCATCCAGAGGCCACCATCATCTTCGCATCATCCAGAGGCCACCATCATCTTCGCATCATCCAGAGGCCACCATCATCTACACATCATCCAGAGGCCACCATCATCTACACATCATCCAGAGGCCACCATCATCTTTGCATCATCCAGAGGCCCAGCATCATCTTCACATCATCCAGAGGCCACCATCATCTACACATCATCCAGAGGCCACCATCATCTTCGCATCATCCAGAGGCCACCATCATCTTCGCATCATCCAGAGGCCACCATCATCTACACATCATCCAGAGGCCACCATCATCTACACATCATCCAGAGGCCACCATCATCTTCGCATCATCCAGAGGCCCAGCATCATCTTCACATCATCCAGAGGCCACCGTCATCTTCACATCATCTAGAGGCCACCATCATCATCTTCACATTATCCAGTGACCACCATCATCATCTTCACATCCTCCAGAGGCCACCATCATCATCTTCACATTATCCAGTGGCCACCATCATCTTCACCTCATCCAGAGGCCATCATCATCTTCACCTCATCCAGAGGCCCACATCATCATCTTCACATCATCCAGAGACCACCACCATCATCTTCACATCATCCAGAGGCCACCATCATCTTCACATCATTCTGCAGACTCTGAGGGACCATGGCTTCCTAGTGAACATAAAGTAGCCTCAATTGATTCCCTCCACCAAGTTGTTACCTTTGGTTTGTGATAAATACCCCAGAAATAATCCTCTATCTCTCCAGGGACAGGATTCAGAAAACTCTCCCAGCAGTCTACACTTTGCTATGAGGGGGGTTTGGTCTCTTGGCCTCAGCCATAGAAGTGGTGACTTGGGCCAAGGCCCACATTGAAGTTCTACAATATCATATTCTAAAATACTAAAAGAATCTCACGGGACAAAGATTCCAACCTGGTTTCTATCTTCAAATCAAGAAAGATCAAAGGTGGTGACTCTTCCCTAGTACGGTCCCATTAAGGCAGATCTCTGATACCTCCACTGGTCCTCACAATAGACGCCTCCAATTCCGGTTGGGGGCTCATGTAGGCACAGTTTATGGGTACAGAAAAGATGGTGGGCCGCAGATAGAGTCCTGTCCTCCAATCTGAGGGATTTGAAGGCTTCAGATTACTCACCACAGAGCAGTCCATGTTCTGAATGACAATCTTACATAAGTCTGAAGCAGGGAGGAACGAGGAACAGAAAGCTCCAAGAGGAACATCCTGTGCAAAAGACAATCTTCTCTACTCCACGGCAGCTGATATAAAGGACTCAGAACACCAATGCCGGCAGGAATATAATGCAACCAGGAGAGTGGGAACTCAGCCATGAGGTATTCCTTCTATGGCCAAATGGGGCATCCGACTGTACATGTGATGGCCACACAACAGAGCTCTAAACTCCCGCAATTATGGACTGTCTCTCCTTCAGTCATGAAGACTTCATCTACGTACCTAGAGGGATCGGCCTCCTATAGAAAGAATAAAGAACTTATCATCCAGTTCCAAGGCACAAACCAGGACGACAGGACCAATGAACATGGAATAAGGAGGCCAACAGAACGGGCTCCTCTATGGGGGTCCTCTATGTGGTGGGCTGTCAGGACACATTCTACCAGATGGAGGCTCCTCATGGGCAGAGAGATGCTATTGGATACTCTATGGGGGTCTTCTATCTGGTGGGCTGTCAGGACACATTCTACCACATGGAGGCTCCTCATGGGCAGAGATGCTATTGGATACTCTATGGGGGTCTTCTATCTGGTGGGCTGTCAGGACATATTCTACCACATGGAGGCTCCTCATGGGCAGAGATGGTATTGGATACTCTATGGGGGTCTTCTATCTGGTGGGCTGTCAGGACACATTCTACCAGATGGAGGCTCCTCATGGGCAGAGAGATGCTATTGGATACTCTATGGGGGTCTTCTATCTGGTGGGCTGTCAGGACACATTCTACCACATGGAGGCTCCTCATGGGCAGAGATGCTATTGGATACTCTATGGGGGTCTTCTATCTGGTGGGCTGTCAGGACATATTCTACCACATGGAGGCTCCTCATGGGCAGAGATGCTATTGGATACTCTATGGGGGTCTTCTATCTGGTGGGCTGTCAGGACACATTCTACCACATGGAGGCTCCTCATGGGCAGAGAGATGCTATTGGATACTCTATGGGGGTCTTCTATCTGGTGGGCTGTCAGGACACATTCTACCACATGGAGGCTCCTCATGGGCAGAGATGCTATTGGATACTCTATGGGGGTCTTCTATCTGGTGGGCTGTCAGGACACATTCTACCAGATGGAGGCTCCTCATGGGCAGAGAGATGCTATTAGATACTCTATGGGGGTCTTCTATCTAGTGGGCTGTCAGGACATATTCTACCACATGGAGGCTCCTCATGGGTAGAGAGATGCTATTGGATACTCTAAGGGGGTCTTCTATCTGGTGGGCTGTCAGGACACATTCTACCACATGGAGGCTCCTCATGGGCAGAGAGATGGTATTGGATACTCTATAGGGGTCTATCTGGTGGGCTGTCAGGGCACATTCTACCACACGGAGGCTCCTCATGGGCAGAGAGATTCTATTGGATACTCTATAGGGGTCTTCTGTCTGGTGGGCTGTCAGGACACATTCCACCACATGGAGGCTCCTCATGGGCAGAGAGATGCTATTGGATACTCTATAGGGGTCTTCTATCTGGTGGGCTGCCAGGACACATTCTACCACATGGAGGCTCCTCATGGGCAGAGAGATTCTATTGGATACTCTATAGGGGTCTTCTATCTGGTGGGCTGTCAGGACACATTCTACCACATGGAGGCTCCTCATGGGCAGAGAGATGCTATTGGATACTCTATGGGGGTCTTCTATCTGGTGGGCTGTCAGGACACATTCTACCACATGGAGGCTCCTCATGGGCAGAGAGATGCTATTGGATACTCTATGGGGGTCTTCTATCTGGTGGGCTGTCAGGACACATTCTACCACATGGAGGCTCCTCATGGGCAGAGAGATGGTATTGGATACTCTATAGGGGTCTTCTATCTGGTGGGCTGTCAGGACACATTCTACCACATGGAGGCTCCTCATGGGCAGAGATGGTATTGGATACTCTATGGGGGTCTTCTATCTGGTGGGCTGTCAGGACACATTCTACCACATGGAGGCTCCTCATGGGCAGAGAGATGCTATTGGATACTCTGGAGCAGATGTGTTAGACTTCCACGTGGTCATCATCCACCTTTATCAGACACTACAGAGGAGACATCTTGGGCTTTGGCATTAGAGTTCTCCAAGGAGCTTTCATTGCTTTGAATGTCCCATTCATGAGCTGCCGGAGGACGACCAGGAAGGAGAATTTACTGAAATTGTCATTTCCTGGAGTCTGTAGGCGGCACAATATTATCCCACCCAATAAACTTCTATTGCTGCATACATTCCGTCTTCTGGTGGTTTCTTGGTTATTTATAACAGGTCACCAGATGTTGGGAATTATTGTGTTTTATCTGTTTACTCCTAGTTTACACCTTCTGTCCGGGGCCAATGAGAATACTTTAACCCATTAGTGTGCTTACTACAGACTACAGGTAATGAACATTTTCAGTAAGTAAATTATTAACTTTTCTTTTACAACAAGGCAAGTCTCCTCCTCCTTACACTGATGATCAGCGAGAAAATCCATCTTCTCCTCTTCTTTATCTATAACCTTAACCTTAATATCCATCAGATCTTCACCCTAAATACAAAAGAACAAATGTAAGTGATGTTGGGTTCAATCACTTTATGGTCATATTTTAAGGAGACTTTAGGGTCATCTACCTGATGGTTCTCTGGGACATTTCCCTCTGGAGAGTCCTGGGCATACAGAGGACGGGGACACCTCTCGGGTGGATTTCTATCAATGACTCCATCTGTAGGGAACACACAGGGACTAATTATCTATAAGTGATGATGAGATGTTGGGTGTAATATTTAGCTACAGATTTGAGAAAAGTCCAATCAAAGTCTCCCCCTCCTTACCCTGCTGATCGGCCATGACACCCGCCTCCTCCTCTTTATCTATAACCTCAACCTTAATATCCATCAGATCTTCATCCTAAATACAAAAGAATAAATGTAAATGGTGTTGGGTTCAATTACTTTATATTCTGGGGACACTTTAGGTTCATCTACCTGTTGGTTCTCTGGGACATTTCCCTCTGGACAGTCCTGGGAATACTGAGGACGGGGACACCTCTCGGGTGAATTTCTCTCAATGACTCCAACTGTAGGGAACACACAGGGAATTAATACATCAGTGCTGCATGTTACTAGGTAGTGAGAGTGATATCTATATATATGTCTCTTCTTACCTTGTGATGTGAGGGGCCGGTGATCCTCCATCATGACTATGTCCTGGTACAGATCCTTGTGTCCTTCTACATACTCCCACTCCTCCATGGAGAAATAGACCGCCACATCCTGACACCTTATAGGAACCTGACACACAATGATACCGTCATCACCAGACCCCTCCATTACATGTCCCAGCAGTGTCACCTCTCTAATCATCACCAGACCCCTCCATTACTGTATAATGTCCAGCAGTGTCACCTCTCTAATCATCACCAGACCCCTCCATTACTGTATAATATCCCAGCAGTGTCACCTCTCTAATCATCACCAGACCCCTCCATTACTGTATAATGTCCAGCAGTGTCACCTCTCTAATCATCACCAGACCCCTCCATTACTGTATAATGTCCTAGCAGTGTCACCTCTCCAGTCATCACCAGACCCTCCATTACTGTATAATGTCCCAGCAGTGTCACCTCTCTAATCATCACCATACCCCTCCATTACTGTATAATGTCCCAGCAGTGTCACCTCTCCAGTCATCACCAGACCCCTCCATTACTGTATAATATCCCAGCAGTGTCACCTCTCTAATCATCACCAGACCCCTCCATTACTGTATAATGTCCCAGCAGTGTCACCTCTCCAGTCATCACCAGATCCCTCCATTACTGTATAATGTCCAGCAGTGTCTCCTCTCTAATCATCACCAGACCCCTCCATTACTGTATAATGTCCCAGCAGGGTCACCTGTCCAGTCATCACCAGACCCCTCCATTACTGTATAATGTCCAGCAGTGTCACCTCTCCAGTCATCACAAGACCCCTCCATTACTGTATAATGTCCCAGCAGTGTCACCTCTCCAGTCATCACCAGACCCCTCCATTACTGTATAATGTCCAAGCAGTGTCACCTCTCCAGTCATCACCAGACCCCTCCATTACTGTATAATGTCCAGCAGTGTCACCTCTCCAGTCATCACCAGACCCCTCCATTACTGTATAATGTCCAAGCAGTGTCACCTCTCCAGTCATCACCAGACCCCTTCATTACTGTATTATGTCCAGCAGTGTCACCTCTCTAATCATCACCAGACCCCTCCATTACTGTATAATGTCCAGCAGTGTCACCTCTCATCACCAGACCCCTTCATTACTGTATAATGTCCCAGCAGGGTCACCTCTCATCACCAGACCCCTCCATTACAATATAATGTCCCAGCAGTGTCACCTCTCTAACCATCACCAGACCCCTCCATTACTGTATAATGTCCCAGCAGTGTCACCTCTCCAGTCATCACCAGACCCCTCCATTACTGTATAATGTCCCAGCAGTGTCACCTCTCTAATCATCCCAGACCCCTCCATTACTGTATAATGTCCCAGCAGTGTCACCTCTCCAGTCATCACCAGACCCCTCCATTACTGTATAATGTCCAGCAGTGTCACCTCTCTAATCATCACCAAACCCCTCCATTACTATATAATGTCCCAGCAGTGTCACCTCTCCAGTCATCACCAGACCCCTCCATTACTGTATAATGTCCAGCAGTGTCACCTCTCCAGTCATCACCAGACCCCTCCATTACTGTATAATGTCCCAGCAGTGTCACCTCTCCAGTCATCACCAGACCCCTCCATTACTGTATAATGTCCCAGCAGTGTCACCTCTCTAATCATCACCAGACCCCCTCCATTACTGTATAATGTCCAGCAGTGTCACCTCTCCAGTCATCACCAGACCCCTCCATTACTGTATAATGTCCCAGCAGTGTCACCTCTCCAGTCATCACCAGACCCCTCCATTACTGTATAATGTCCCAGCAGTGTCACCTCTCCAGTCATCACCGGACCCCCTCCATTACTGTATAATGTCCCAGCAGTGTCACCTCTCCAGTCATCACCAGACCCCTCCATTACTGTATAATGTCCAGCAGGGTCACCTCTCTAATCATCACCAGACCCCTCCATTACTGTATAATGTCCAGCAGTGTCACCTCTCATCACCAGACCCCTCCATTACTGTATAATGTCCAGCAGTGTCACCTCTCATCACCAGACCCCTCCATTACTGTATAATGTCCAGCAGTGTCACCTCTCCAGTCATCACCAGACCCCTCCATTACTGTATAATGTCCAGCAGTGTCACCTCTCATCACCAGACCCCTCCATTACTGTATAATGTCCAGCAGTGTCACCTCTCATCACCAGACCCCTCCATTACTGTATAATGTCCAGCAGTGTCACCTCTCCAGTCATCACCAGACCCCTCCATTACTGTATAATGTCCCAGCAGTGTCACCTCTCTAATCATCACCAGACCCCTCCATTACTGTATAATGTCCCAGCAGTGTCACCTCTCCAGTCATCACCAGACCCCTCCATTACTGTATAATGTCCCAGCAGTGTCACCTCTCCAGTCATCACCAGACCCCTCCATTACTGTATAATGTCCCAGCAGTGTCACCTCTCCAGTCATCACCGGACCCCTCCATTACTGTATAATGCCCCAGCAGTGTCACCTCTCCAGTCATCATCAGACCCCTTCATTACTGTATAATGTCCCAGCAGTGTCACCTCTCTAATCATCACCAGACCCCTCCATTACTGTATAATGTCCAGCAGGGTCACCTCTCTAGTCATCACCAGACCCCTCCATTACTATATAATGTCCAGCAGGGTCACCTCTCTAGTAAGCAGCTCAGTGATCCTGTGGATGAGTTCTAGGATCTTCTCCTCATGTATCAGTGAGTGAGGTGGAGGCTCCGTGATGGGGCCCCGGGCCCTGCTCTGTCCTCCTGACTCATGGAGATGGCTGCTGGGGGCCACACACTCCCCCGATGTCTTCTTCACTATGGTATAATCCTGTGTATGGAGAGAGACACTAAATCCCTGGAGCAACAACCAGAAACCTCCTCCAATAACTTGTAATATAACAAGACTCAGGAAAGACATCCCGGCCCCTCGGGACTATTACACTTCTCCATAATCTCACTGCTCTTACAGGAAAGAATCCCTTCTATGTTGGGGTAGAAACCTTCTCTCCTCTAGATGTAGTAGATGCCTCCATGTTATAGTGTCATATAGATGTCATCTAATGGAAATGTCCTCCAGACCACACTCCTCCATCTGATCCTCCTGCTCCTCTCCTCCTCCTCCATCTGATCCTCCTGCTCCTCTCCTCCTCCATCTGATCCTCCTGCTCCTCTCCTCCTCCATCTGATTCTCCTGCTCCTCTCCTCCTCCATCTGATCCTCCTGCTCCTCTCCTCCTCCATCTGATCCTCCTGCTCCTCTCCTCCTCCATCTGATCCTCCTGCTCCTCTCCTCCTCCTCCATCTGATCCTCCTGCTCCTCTCCTCCTCCTCCATCTGATCCTCCTGCTCCTCTCCTCCTCCATCTGATCCTCCTGCTCCTCTCCATCTGATCCTCCTGCTCCTCTCCTCCTCCTCCTCCATCTGATCCTCCTCCTCCATCTGATCCTCCTGCTCCTCTCCTCCTCCTCCTCCATCTGATCCTCCTCCTCCATCTGATCCTCCTGCTCCTCTCCTCCTCCTCCATCTGATCCTCCCGCTCCTCTCCTCCTGCTCCTCTCCATCTGATCCTCCCGCTCCTCCTCCATCTGATCCTCCCGCTCCTCCTCCATCTGATCCTCCCGCCGCTCCTCCATCTGATCCTCCCGCTCCTCCTCCATCTGATCCTTCCGCTCCTCCATCTGATCCTCCCGCTCCTCCTCCATTTGATCCTCCCGCTCCTCCTCCATCTGATCCTTCCGCCGCTCCTCCATCTGATCCTCCCGCTCCTCCTCCATCTGATCCTCCAGCTCCTCCTCCATCTGATCCTCCCGCCGCTCCTCCATCTGATCCTCCCGCTCCTCCTCCATCTGATCCTCCCGCTCCTCCTCCATCTGATCCTCCCGCTCCTCCACCATCTGATCCTCCTGCTCCTCTCCTCCACCATCTGATCCTCCTGCTCCTCTCCATCTGATCCTCTTGCTCCTCTCCGTCTGATCCTCCTCCTCCTCTCCATCTGATCCTCCTGCTCCTCCTCCATCTGATCCTCTTGCTCCTCTCCGTCTGATCCTCTTGCTCCTCTCCGTCTGATCCTCCTCCTCCTCTCCATCTGATCCTCCTGCTCCTCCTCCATCTGATCCTCCTGCTCCTCTCCATCTGAACCACCTCCTCCTCCTCTCCATCTGATCCTCCTGCTCCTCTCCGTCTGATCCTCCTGCTCCTCTCCATCTGATCCTCCTCCTGCTCCTCTCCTCCTCGGTATAACCTGCCTACTTCCCGTTCTCATTGCTCCTATAACATTCCTATTGGCCCATTGGTTCCCATGATCCCTGACTGATCATATTGGGACTGATCTTCCCGTTTTCTGGTTCTTTCCTTCACCTGGAAGGTCTGGGAGCTGTTATACAGGACACTGGATTCTTCCTATTATGGATTCCCCTTCCCTACAATAAAGATGATAGAAATGTAGATGGGTCACCTCACCTCTCCGGTCAGCAGGTGGAGGATCTCCAAGGTGAAGTGTAATATTCTCTTAGTCATCTCATTCCTGTCCTTCTCCATCCTTGGGGTCATTCAGGGGAAGAGGAGACAACTGGGGTGTATTAGTAATGGCGGATAACACTGGTTATATCCCATAGAGGACAATACAACCGCCAACACCGCTACAGCCGCAGTCACCGACATACATGTGTAATACAGTCATATGGGGCGGAGCAAACACTGCACCAACACAATGTAACGCAGCTCAGCAGTGACTGTCACATATATATATCTCTATCTCCTCTGTATACAAGGTCCAGAGAATAAGGAATCTCCAACACACACAGGACCTGCAGGCATCAGGAAGAGCACAGGACCTGTGTGATGTCACCATCATGTGACCTGTGGGAGGAGAGGAAGGACCTGTGTGATGTCACAATCATGTGACCTGTGTGAGGAGAGAAGGAAGGACCTGTGTGATGTCACCATCATGTGACCTGTGTGAGGAGAGGAGGAAGGACCTGTGTGATGTCACAATCATGTGACCTGTGTGAGGAGAGGAAGGACCTGTGTGATGTCACCATCATGTGACCTGTGTGAGAAGAGGATGAAGGACCTGTGTGATGTCACCATCATGTGACCTGTGTGAGGAGAGGAAGGACCTGTGTGATGTCACCATCATGTGACCTGTGTGAGAAGAGGATGAAGGACCTGTGTGATGTCACCATCATGTGACCTGTGTGAGGAGAGAAGGAAGGACCTGTGTGATGTCACAATCATGTGACCTGTGTGAGGAGAGGAGGAAGGACCTGTGTGAGGAGAGGAGGAAGGACCTGTATGATGTCACAATCATGTGACCTGTGTGAGGAGAGGAGGAAGGACCTGCGTGATGTCACAATCATCTGACCTGTTTTAGGAGATATAAAGGACTTGTGAGAAAACTTTACCATGTGAGGAGAGAATGAAGGACCTGTGTGATGTAACAATCATGTGACCTGCATGAAGGGGCGGAGCTCAGCACTAGAGACAGAGGATATGTAATTGGGAAGAAGAAGTTATAATACTGGGGCAGGAGAGTTATTACTGGGGGGTATAAGGGGTCTCCTCATTTCCTGTATATTATATAGAGATTATATTTGGGGTCTCCTCATTTCCTGTATATTATTATTATTATATAGAGATTATATTTGGGGTCTCCTCATTTCCTGTATATTATATATAGAGATTATATTTGGGGTCTCCTCATTTCCTGTATATTATATGGAGATTATATTTGGGGTCTCCTCATTTCCTGTATATTATTATATAGAGATTATATTTGGGGTCTCCTCATTTCCTGTATATTATTATATGGAGATTATATTTGGGGTCTCCTCATTTCCTGTATATTATTATATTTGGGGTCTCCTCATTTCCTGTATATTATTATATTTGGGGTCTCCTCATTTCCTGTATATTATTATATGGAGATTATATTTGGGGTCTCCTCATTTCCTGTATATTATTATATGGAGATTATATTTGGGGTCTCCTCATTTCCTGTATATTATTATATAGAGATTATATTTGGGGGTCTCCTCATTTCCTGTATATTATTATATGGAGATTATATTTGGGGTCTCCTCATTTCCTGTATATTATTATATGGAGATTATATTTGGGGTCTCCTCATTTCCTGTATATTATTATATGGAGATTATATTTGGGGTCTCCTCATTTCCTGTATATTATTATATAGAGATTATATTTGGGGGTCTCCTCATTTCCTGTATATTATTATATGGAGATTATATTTGGGGTCTCCTCATTTCCTGTATATTATTATATAGAGATTATATTTGGGGTCTCCTCATTTCCTGTATATTATTATATTTGGGGTCTCCTCATTTCCTGTATATTATTATATGGAGATTATATTTGGGGTCTCCTCATTTCCTGTATATTATTATATGGAGATTATATTTGGGGTCTCCTCATTTCCTGTATATTATTATATGGAGATTATATTTGGGGTCTCCTCATTTCCTGTATATTATTATATGGAGATTATATTTGGGGTCTCCTCATTTCCTGTATATTATTATATGGAGATTATATTTGGGGTCTCCTCATTTCCTGTATATTATTATATGGAGATTATATTTGGGGTCTCCTCATTTCCTGTATATTATTATATGGAGATTATATTTGGGGTCTCCTCATTTCCTGTATATTATTATTATATAGAGATTATATTTGGGGTCTCCTCATTTCCTGTATATTATTATATGGAGATTATATTTGGGGTCTCCTCATTTCCTGTATATTATTATATAGAGATTATATTTGGGGTCTCCTCATTTCCTGTATATTATTATATGGAGATTATATTTGGGGTCTCCTCATTTCCTGTATATTATTATATGGAGATTATATTTGGGGTCTCCTCATTTCCTGTATATTATTATATGGAGATTATATTTGGGGTCTCCTCATTTCCTGTATATTATTATATGGAGATTATATTTGGGGTCTCCTCATTTCCTGTATATTATATATAGAGATTATATTTGGGGTCTCCTCATTTCCTGTATATTATATATAGAGATTATATTTGGGGTCTCCTCATTTCCTGTATATTATATGGAGATTATATTTGGGGTCTCCTCATTTCCTGTATATTATATAGAGATTATATTTGGGGTCTCCTCATTTCCTGTATATTATTATATAGAGATTATATTTGGGGTCTCCTCATTTCCTGTATATTATTATATTTGGGGTCTCCTCATTTCCTGTATATTATTATATGGAGATTATATTTGGGGTCTCCTCATTTCCTGTATATTATTATATGGAGATTATATTTGGGGTCTCCTCATTTCCTGTATATTATTATATAGAGATTATATTTGGGGGTCTCCTCATTTCCTGTATATTATTATATGGAGATTATATTTGGGGTCTCCTCATTTCCTGTATATTATTATATGGAGATTATATTTGGGGTCTCCTCATTTCCTGTATATTATTATATGGAGATTATATTTGGGGTCTCCTCATTTCCTGTATATTATTATATAGAGATTATATTTGGGGTCTCCTCATTTCCTGTATATTATTATATTTGGGGTCTCCTCATTTCCTGTATATTATTATATGGAGATTATATTTGGGGTCTCCTCATTTCCTGTATATTATTATATGGAGATTATATTTGGGGTCTCCTCATTTCCTGTATATTATTATATGGAGATTATATTTGGGGTCTCCTCATTTCCTGTATATTATTATATAGAGATTATATTTGGGGGTCTCCTCATTTCCTGTATATTATTATATGGAGATTATATTTGGGGTCTCCTCATTTCCTGTATATTATTATATGGAGATTATATTTGGGGTCTCCTCATTTCCTGTATATTATTATATGGAGATTATATTTGGGGTCTCCTCATTTCCTGTATATTATTATATGGAGATTATATTTGGGGTCTCCTCATTTCCTGTATATTATTATATGGAGATTATATTTGGGGTCTCCTCATTTCCTGTATATTATTATATGGAGATTATATTTGGGGTCTCCTCATTTCCTGTATATTATATAGAGATTATATTTGGGGTCTCCTCATTTCCTGTATATTATTATATGGAGATTATATTTTGGGGTCTCCTCATTTCCTGTATATTATTCATATTTGGGGTCTCCTCATTTCCTGTATATTATTATATGGAGATTATATTTGGGGTCTCCTCATTTCCTGTATATTATTATATTTGGGATCTCCTCATTTCCTGTATATTATTATATGGAGATTATATTTGGGGGTCTCCTCATTTCCTGTATATTATTATATGGAGATTATATTTGGGGTCTCCTTTTTTCCTGTATATTATTATATAGAGATTATATTTGGGGTCTCCTCATTTCCTGTATATTATATGGAGATTATATTTGGGGTCTCCTCATTTCCTGTATATTATTATATGGAGATTATATTTGGGGGTCTCCTCATTTCCTGTATATTATTATATGGAGATTATATTTGGGGGTCTCCTCATTTCCTGTATATTATTATATGGAGATTATATTTGGGGTCTCCTCATTTCCTGTATATTATTATATAGAGATTATATTTGGGGTCTCCTCATTTCCTGTATATTATTATATAGAGATTATATTTGGGGTCTCCTCATTTCCTGTATATTATTATATGGAGATTATATTTGGGGTCTCCTCATTTCCTGTATATTATTATATGGAGATTATATTTGGGGTCTCCTCATTTCCTGTATATTATTATATAGAGATTATATTTGGGGGTCTCCTCATTTCCTGTATATTATTATATAGAGATTATATTTGGGGGTCTCCTCATTTCCTGTATATTATTATATAGAGATTATATTTGGGGGTCTCCTCATTTCCTGTATATTATATAGAGATTATATTTGGGGTCTCCTCATTTCCTGTATATTATGGAGATTATATTTGGGGTCTCCTCATTTCCTGTATATTATGGAGATTATATTTGGGGTCTCCTCATTTCCTGTATATTATTATATAGAGATTATATTTGGGGTATCCTCATTTCCTGTATATTATTATATAGAGATTATATTTGGGGTCTCCTCATTTCCTGTATATTATATGGAGATTATATTTGGGGTCTCCTCATTTCCTGTATATTATTATATGGAGATTATATTTGGGGTCTCCTCATTTCCTGTATATTTTTATATTTGGGGTCTCCTCATTTCCTGTATATTATTATAGGGAGGTTATATTTGGGGTCTCCTCATTTCCTGTATATTATATGGAGATTATATTTGGGGTCTCCTTATTTCCTGTATATTATTATATGGAGATTATATTTGGGGTCTCCTCATTTCCTGTATATTATTATATGGAGATTATATTTGGGGTCTCCTCATTTCCTGTATATTATTATATGGAGATTATATTTGGGGTCTCCTCATTTCCTGTATATTATTATATTTGGGGTCTCCTCATTTCCTGTATATTATTATATGGAGATTATATTTGGGGGTCTCCTCATTTCCTGTATATTATTATATGGAGATTATATTTGGGGTCTCCTCATTTCCTGTATATTATTATATGGAGATTATATTTGGGGTCTCCTCATTTCCTGTATATTATTATATGGAGATTATATTTGGGGTCTCCTCATTTCCTGTATATTATTATATGGAGATTATATTTGGGGTCTCCTCATTTCCTGTATATTATATGGAGATTATATTTGGGGTCTCCTCATTTCCTGTATATTATATAGAGATTATATTTGGGGTCTCCTCATTTCCTGTATATTATTATATGGAGATTATATTTGGGGTCTCCTCATTTCCTGTATATTATTATATAAAGATTATATTTGGGGTCTCCTCATTTCCTGTATATTATATATAGAGATTATATTTGGGGGTCTCCTCATTTCCTGTATATTATTATATGGAGATTATATTTGGGGTCTCCTCATTTCCTGTATATTATTATATAGAGATTATATTTGGGGTCTCCTCTTTTCCTGTATATTATTATATAGAGATTATATTTGGGGTCTCCTCATTTCCTGTATTATATTATATGGAGATTATATTTGGGGTCTCCTCATTTCCTGTATATTATATAGAGATTATATTTGGGGTCTCCTCATTTCCTGTATATTATTATATAGAGATTATATTTGGGGTCTCCTCATTTCCTGTATATTATTATATGGAGATTATATTTGGGGTCTCCTCATTTCCTGTATATTATTATATGGAGATTATATTTGGGGTCTCCTCATTTCCTGTATATTATTATGTAGAGATTATATTTGGGGTCTCCTCATTTCCTGTATATTATTATATGGAGATTATATTTGGGGTCTCCTCATTTCCTGTATATTATTATATGGAGATTATATTTGGGGTCTCCTCATTTCCTGTATATTATTATATAGAGATTATATTTGGGGTCTCCTCATTTCCTGTATATTATTATATGGAGATTATATTTGGGGTCTCCTCATTTCCTGTATATTATTATATAGAGATTATATTTGGGGTCTCCTCATTTCCTGTATATTATTATATAGAGATTATATTTGGGGGTCTCCTCATTTCCTGTATATTATTATATGGAGATTATATTTGGGGTCTCCTCATTTCCTGTATATTATTATATGGAGATTATATTTGGGGTCTCCTCATTTCCTGTATATTATATGGAGATTATATTTGGGGTCTCCTCATTTCCTGTATATTATATGGAGATTATATTTGGGGTCTCCTCATTTCCTGTATATTATATAGAGATTATATTTGGGGTCTCCTCATTTCCTGTATATTATTATATTTGGGGTCTCCTCATTTCCTGTATATTATTATATAGAGAGTATATTTGGGGTCTCCTCATTTCCTGTATATTATTATATAGAGATTATATTTGGGGTCTCCTCATTTCCTGTATATTATTATATAGAGAGTATATTTGGGGTCTCCTCATTTCCTGTATATTATTATATAGAGAGTATATTTGGGGTCTCCTCATTTCCTGTATATTATTATATAGAGATTATATTTGGGGTCTCCTCATTTCCTGTATATTATTATATAGAGATTATATTTGGGGTCTCCTCATTTCCTGTATATTATATGGAGATTATATTTGGGGTCTCCTCAGTTCCTGTATATTATATAGAGATTATATAAGGGGTCTCCTCATTTCCTGTATATTATTATATGGAGATTATATTTGGGGTCTCCTCATTTCCTGTATATTATTATTATATAGAGATTATATTTGGGGTCTCCTCATTTCCTGTATATTATTATTATATAGAGATTATATTTGGGGTCTCCTCATTTCCTGTATATTATTATATGGAGATTATATTTGGGGGTCTCCTCATTTCCTGTATATTATTATATGGAGATTATATTTGGGGTCTCCTCATTTCCTGTATATTATTATATGGAGATTATATTTGGGGTCTCCTCATTTCCTGTATATTATTATATGGAGATTATATTTGGGGTCTCCTCATTTCCTGTATATTATTATATAGAGATTATATTTGGGGTCTCCTCATTTCTGTATATTATTATATGGAGATTATATTTGGGGTCTCCTCATTTCCTGTATATTTATATAGAGATTATATTTGGGGTCTCCTCATTTCCTGTATATTATTATATGGAGATTATATTTGGGGGTCTCCTCATTTCGTGTATATTATTATATAGAGATTATATTTGGGGTCTCCTCATTTCCTGTATATTATTATATAGAGATTATATTTGGGGTCTCCTCATTTCCTGTTTATTATTATATAGAGATTATATTTGGGGTCTCCTCATTTCCTGTATATTATTATATAGAGATTATATTTGGGGTCTCCTCATTTCCTGTATATTATTATATGGAGATTATATTTGGGGTCTCCTCATTTCCTGTATATTATTATATAGAGATTATATTTGGGGGTCTCCTCATTTCCTGTATATTATTATATAGAGATTATATTTGGGGTCTCCTCATTTCCTGTTTATTATTATATGGAGATTATATTTGGGGTCTCCTCATTTCCTGTATATTATTATATGGAGATTATATTTGGGGTCTCCTCATTTCCTGTATATTATTATATAGAGATTATATTTGGGGTCTCCTCATTTCCTGTATATTATATAGAGATTATATTTGGGGTCTCCTCATTTCCTGTATATTATATGGAGATTATATTTGGGGTCTCCTCATTTCCTGTATATTATTATATAGAGATTATATTTGGGGTCTCCTCATTTCCCTGTATATTATTATATAGAGATTATATTTGGGGTCTCCTCATTTCCTGTATATTATTATATGGAGATTATATTTGGGGTCTCCTCATTTCCTGTATATTATTATATAGAGATTATATTTGGGGTCTCCTCATTTCCTGTATATTATTATATAGAGATTATATTTGGGGTCTCCTCATTTCCTGTATATTATTATATAGGAGATTATATTTGGGGTCTCCTCATTTCCTGTATATTATTATATAGAGATTATATTTGGGGTCTCCTCATTTCCTGTATATTATTATATAGAGATTATATTTGGGGTCTCCTCATTTCCTGTATATTATTATATAGAGATTATATTTGGGGTCTCCTCATTTCCTGTATATTATTATATGGAGATTATATTTGGGGTCTCCTCATTTCCTGTATATTATTATATGGAGATTATATTTGGGGTCTCCTCATTTCCTGTATATTATTATATGGAGATTATATTTGGGGTCTCCTCATTTCCTGTATATTATTATATAGAGATTATATTTGGGGTCTCCTCATTTCCTGTATATTATTATATGGAGATTATATTTGGGGTCTCCTCATTTCCTGTATATTATTATATGGAGATTATATTTGGGGTCTCCTCATTTCCTGTATATTATTATATGAGATTATATTGGGGTCTCCTCATTTCCTGTATATTATTATATGGAGATTATATTTGGGGTCTCCTCATTTCCTGTATATTATTATATGGAGATTATATTTGGGGTCTCCTCATTTCCTGTATATTATTATATGGAGATTATATTTGGGGTCTCCTCATTTCTGTATATTATTATATGGAGATTATATTTGGGGTCTCCTCATTTCCTGTATATTATTATATGGAGATTATATTTGGGGGTCTCCTCATTTCCTGTATATTATTATATGGAGATTATATTTGGGGTCTCCTCATTTCCTGTATATTATATA